>NW_025544725.1:38009-200514 GCF_011800055.1 Colletotrichum gloeosporioides
TAACTTATAAAGTATACCTACTTTATTCTATATAAAGAAGTAAGTAATACTAAAGAATATATATATACCTTCCTTAAGTATATTATTACTAACTATAGTATACTTAAAGAAATTATATTAAATAGAGATAAGATCTTTACCTCTAAATTTTAGAAGTTAATTATAATATAACTTAGTATTAAATAATTAATATCTACTATATTCTACCTATAGACTAATAAATAAATAAAACGAATTAATTAAATCCTTAAAACCTACCTTTATACCTATATTAACTATAATTAAAATAATTAAGTTATACTTTTATTAATTACTTAGTTTATTTATAATAATATAATTAGAGAAAGTATTAAGGAATCCCCCTTCTACTTTAATTATAGCTTTAAACTAACTACTTATAGAGAACCTTAAGTAAGTTTAGCTATAGTTAAAACTACTACCTTAGTATAATAAATTAAGGATATCTAAGATAATACTTATAAAGAACTTAAATTTATTTAATAATAAATATTAAGATTTAATAATAAATAAAGGATTAAAGGACTAACCTTAAAAGAGGGAGATAGTACCTACTTTATATAGTAAAATATTAAAATAAAATAACTAAGTAATAAACTTAACTATAAAAAACTTAAACTTTTTAAAATTTTATAAATTATTTTATTAGTTAACTATAAGTTTAAACTTTTAGAAACTATAAAGTATTACTTAATATTTTATATTTTACTTCTTAAACTAGTACTATAAGGATTATAAATAAATAACCTTATTATTATAAAAGATAATAAACTAAAGTATAAAGTAGAAAAGTTACTTAACTACTAATATAGAGATAATAAATAGGAATACCTTATTAAATAGAAAAACTATAGATATAAAGATAATATATAAGAACCTAATAATAACTTATTTAACTATTAAAATAAGATTAATAAGTATATTAAAATACTTAATTATATTAATCCTTAAGATAGACTAAGCCTATTTATAACCTTAGAAGAATTTAAGGAATATATAAAATATACTAACGAAAAGGAGAAATAAATATAGGAAGAAATATAATAGAAATAAAGAGAAACTAAGAAATAAGGGATATAACTTCTATTAATATAAATATAACTAAAAGGATACCTTAAATTAATATAATGAGAAAATATATTTATTTAACTAAGAATACTAAAATATAACTAAGATTCCCCTAATAAGAAATTTAAAGTATTAAGATTCTAATTAAGAATTAAATTTAAGTTTAGTATTTTAAAACTACTTATAGATTAAACCTCTAATATAGAAGACCTTATAAAAGGAACTTTAAATACCTTACCTTCCTCTATAACTACTAATATCTCCTTATAACCCTTTTTAAAAACTATTTACTTCGCTTTATAAATATAATCTAATTTTATAAATACCTTATTTACTTTAACTTATACTTTTTATAATACCTCTATTCTCTTTTAAAATAACTTTTTAGTTTCCTCCTCTTTATTATCTAGACGATAAGATTCCACTATTAATCGCTCTACTATAATAAGTTAGTAAAGAAAAACTAATAATAAAAAGATAAAAAACTATACTAATAGATCGTATTATTAGAAGTATTATAAGAGCGATAAGTGCTACTAATAGTGATATACTCCCTATAGATTAATAAACTTAATAGTATTTTATAATATAAACTTTTTAAGTAATAGTAGTAATAAAATAGGACTTTAAAACTATTCTTAGTAATATTAAGAGAATAATAATAGTAATAAAGTATAGAAATCATAGGATTTTTAATAATATAACCTAATATAGTGTTAATATTATAAGTAAAATAGAAAGTATAATTAATAGATCTCTAACTTAAGACTAATAACCTACTTATATTAGGTCTTAAAGGTAAGACCTTTAGAGGGAGGACCTAATATTATAACCTATAAATAAGGATAATAATTAGTTAACCTACTTTAAGCGTTAGGTAACTAGAATAGGATATTTATACTATAGGATTATAAGAATAGTAGGAACTCACTTAGTAATAGAAGAACTATAGTATAAGTTATATAATAATAAAATAAAACTAAGTAAATAGTATAAATTACTAAGTACTTAGTAAGAACTACTAAGTATTTATTAGTAATTACTAAGTACTTATTAATACCTAATTAGGAATTAGTAACTAAATAAAGGAACTATTTAAAACTTATATATAATATAACTTTAAACCTAGTTTATAATTAGACTTCTATAGCTCTTTAGTAATTAACTTAGTATTTATCCTTATAGATACTCTTAGCTTACCTTTACTATAAATTACTTATTAAACTTAAGATTAATTACCTTAGTTTCTAAAAGACCTAATCTACTATAGCTTATAACCTATAACTTAGACTATAACCTCAGTATACTATTATAACGTATTAATCTCTAGCTTCTATTAGTAGACCCTACTATTAGATAGCTAACTATAACAGGAACGTGATTAGCAAGAATGACGCAAGTCCTATAACAAGCCTTAGAATGTTAGATAGACAGGATACCTAGATTCAATAACAGCAGACAACGCAAAGCCTTCTTCTCAAAGAATCCAGCAGATATCTCAACCAATTCAAATTTAGCAAGAAAAGCAAAGATCATGTTTAGAAAGTTAGTAATCCTAAGAATCAACTAATAGCAGAAAATCATAGTTTGACAGGAGGCTTATTGAAAGCATTATGCCTAAGAGAATGAAATAGGACCCTACATTAAGGACAAGCCTCTCCAATAAATAACAAGAGTGAAGCTTTGAGCGAAGCATATACCACTCCGCCGTCATCCCACTATCCGAAGTAGATAATCGTGATGGACAGGACTTGCTGCTTTCTCAGAGTTGTAGTCTGAGGGGCTCCGTCTTAGTGTGGTGGCTTGGTGCTTCCAGCGATGGATGAGGACGCTACATCGAACAGTATTAAAGATGAAAAGGACTAGCGAACTATTGTATGTCACTATGAAAGCAAACAAGAAGGCTTGAGAATTCAGTTCAGTGCCGTTCTAAGTGCAGTACAAGAAATCAAGAACGCATTCTGGTAATTGCACTGGCTTCAGCACCCGCTCCCGAATATTTTAGCTGCACTGCGTGCCTCATCCTTCGTTATCCCTCCTTGGACATATTACTATTCTCTTCTCATCTGACCATTCTTCAACACACAAACAACTTTATTGCGGCTCATCAGCAGACTACTTTTCAGACTCTCAACATCTTAAAGCATGAAATTGCTGACGAGATTTCGTACTACAACTACATCTTCTGCCACATCTTGGGCTGCTGCCATGGCCTCAATCATGTCTGCCCCCCGGCTTGGCGCACTTCTGTTTCTCTGATCATCTCACGAAAGAGGCTGTACGATTACAGAAGGTTGTCAGCACGGAGCTAAGACGGTGCACATAAGGCTTAGGACTTCAGGATCCATTGGCTTGTATACATCGCAATGGCATTCACTTAGAGGCTAAGAATATGTACTTCTACTAAGGCTGAGACTTTATGAAGCTGGTGACTAATGATGCTGATATTACTAGGTTATTATCCCCCGCTAATCTAATGATGACATCGCGAAGCTCAACAGAAACAGCTGGGGAAAGCACTATCACTTGCCCACGCGATTCACTAGCTCTAAGACTTTGGAGAACTTTTGCGTATTACCTGCACGTTAGAGATTATCCGGGCCTCAACTAAGTAAGCCGCCTACCTCTAAACCTGTATTTTGTTAATAGGCTTCACCTCTATTGGGCCTGCAGCAGACGAACTGAGTTGTGAAACTTCTAGCATCCTCGAAAACCCTCATCAGCCCATCTTCAACCGCGTTCGATATGCAGTTGGGGTCTGTGTTTTCGAATGCGCGTGACTAGAGGCACTATAGCTTTCAAGCCAAATCAATCCATCTTTTTAGTCGATAACCTGACCGTTACAGTACGAGCTCTATCTGTCAGGCTTCCTAACTTTCCAAGGGATCATGAACATCTGTTGATCCGGTCTAACTGTAATGGTCCAGACTTTCCAGGTTGCCTGAGCACCAAGCTTAACCATCAATCCAGCCAGAAATGTTCAGGTGTACGCTTGCGAATACGGTGTTTTCTGTGCTTTGCTGATTGCGCTTGCTGAAGTACACGCTGAAAGGTTGAAAACGGAGGTGCAGAGCAGAGGATTGGTAGCAGCGGATGGACTATTGAATCCTCGACCATTTTCTCTGGTGGCCCATCATAACGGTCAACCACTTCTTCCAGAAAGACCCGCCTTGTTCTATTTATGCATGAGAGATATGGTCACTATGAGCTACGATTCGGTGCAGCATGCTTCAGGAACCTTTTCGCAGATGGTGTTTAGGTCATGGTCATCATCTATCAGGATGCTTCATCCTCCCGCTGGCGCCTTGCCTATATCCTTATTGAACGCGTGACTCGGAGCTCATGTTGGCTGACTTAGTTCTCTTCAACAGTCACCATGATGGACGTTATGCAAGCAAACACGGATGCTGAGCTCACGCCGCTCAAGGTGGACGGCTCTCTAATCTCGTTAGATACTCATTGCTTCGGGTGCAGATGACATAATTATGTGACTGAATTCCTGACTGCATGTCTCAACACGAACGCGGAGCATTCTCCGACTTGCGACCTTGCCCAAATACAAATCAACACCATCGCGTGGAGAGTAAAGCAGCATGCAGAATTCGAACCAGGAAAGCCTTCGGTCCAGCTGCTCGTCACTTCGAGCATCATCACCTGCGACAGAAAAGCGACCTCCTGGATGATCCGCAAACACGTGTGCCCCGATGTCGATCAAGCGCCCGGCGGCTTGTAGTCACTATCCTCGTCATCTTTGGAAATACGGCGCTTGCGCTTCTTGGTGGTGGCGGCGGCAGCGGCCTTTCGGTTTTCCAACTTGGCGAGCTCGACACGGTACTTGAAACGCACGCGGGAGAGCCAGGCGCGCTGCGTCATGCCGGTTCTGGCCGTGACCTTGTCCCAGTACGCGCTGACGGCATCGGGGTCTACGCGCTTCGCCAGCTTCCACGTCTCTTCGTCGCCGTCGTGGATGTCGGTATCGCGGACTTTGTACATGATCAGCAGGCCGTGATCGGGGTGAACGCCAGCGCGGCCGTTGGTGATCTCGGGGGAGACTGCGTCGGCGGAGACTTTGGTGTTAGGGTTGTCGCTCGCCGGGTTCTAGACGGCGTCGGCGGGTTTGGCCTTTGGCTCGGTCGCGGGAAGTGAGGTGCGGCTGGTGGCGGGGGGGCCGAAGGCGCTCGCGAGGGTGGTTTGTCGAAGCTTGGGCTTTGGCTTGGAGGCTGTGTGACGGTTGGCTGTGTCAGCTTCGAGCGGCAGATGAAGACAGAAACACCAGGGACAGCAGGAACGAAGGTCACCATTTGCTTACCAGTGGAATCGGTGACGGAAGACATCTTGAGCGGTGAGGAAACAGACGATCTGGCAGAAGGTGTGGGTTTGGGCGAGGGCCTGCCGTTTGCCATGCAAGAGTGAAGACAAGACGCAAGCTTGATGTTCAGTCTGGGGAGAAGTAGCGAGATATGAGTGTGAGAAGCACGAAAAAAAGCACTAAGGTCGATTGGTGGGGCCCTTCTTGACGTGTTGACTGTCTGAAGCGGAAGGTGGTGGGGGTGCTGGCTACATGCCACATCTGCCTTCTTACTCTGTATGCCTACCACGCCTGCCTACCACGCCTGCCTACCACGCCTGCCTGCCACGCCTACCTGCTACGCCTGCCTACTATACCTGCCTACTATGCCTGCCTACCACGCCTGCCTACCACGCCTGCCTACCACGCCTGCCTACCACGCCTGCCTGCCACGCCTGCTTGCCACGCCTGCCTGCTATACCTGCCTGCTATACCTGCCTCCTATACCTGCCTGCCATACCTGCCTGTAGGTAGGGATCCAACCTTCTCACCTGCATGGCATGGAGCATGTACCTTTCACCTTTTGGGTAGGAGGTATTGTTCATGAAAGCCTGTGAAGTCAAAATGGCAGGGAAGAATCGTCGCTCTTGATTTCAGTAATGCCAAGCCCAGCCCAGCCACCCCGTATGAACTGTCACTGGGGAACAAACGCCCAGGAACCGTACTCGAACTAGCATCGCGACTTCTCGGACGCCACGACATATCGTCACTATTTTGACCTCCTGCGAAAGTTGATCCTGGCTTGTTTTCTTGTGCCTCGTCCGTTCACCCCACCAGGCTTCGACCGCTGAAGGGTTTCGGCATGTCGCATCTTTGGCCCGAACCTTCGCATCTCGAAGTGGGTCACTTCTCCTCGTCGGTCATAGCTTCAAATATCGAATGTATCTTGCGCAGATGCATTTCAGGCCCAGCCCACGTCATGGCACTATTTTCCGCCGCGCAACAATCGGACTACTTGGCATTGGTTGGCTTGCGCTGTTCAAGCAACCTGCATCTGCTCCAAACATCCGGCATCTGCGTTCGAGGCAGTACTTAGCTAACAACGCGCTTTTCCCTATCACGCACCTTTGCAATTACCCAAGTTGATGGGGTTTTTGATGCCATGGTGCTGACACATCTTCCATCCTCGGAGCGCAGGACTGAGGCGAAGACGCACCGCGGTAGCTGTACCCGACAGCCAAAAATGAGCAAGCTGCCAACCTTGCGATCAGCACAAAGGGAGACAACCAAAAACAGGAACATCAACCTGGAAATTCCATCGAAGAAATTCGGGAGTGTTCCCGTCCAGATTTCCAACCTTCCGCCAACTTGGAGCCCCAATTCACGCAGCGTCAATCACTGCCGACGACATAGGTCGCCGATGATATCTGGGAGTTACTTGGCCGGAAACGGGCAATCTTCCTTGCTCTGCATCGAAGTAGAAGGGAAAGAAGAAGCACATGAAGCATGCACACCGCAACCTAGCCGCTACGACTCTAATGTCTCTAGTGTAATTTCGCCTTCGCCAGCCCATGTCGGCGACCACGATCGGCCTGCACGCCGTCATGTGGCGGATTACAATCACTAGTTTTGGGATATGCGAGAAAAGCGTTTGGCTGGCCATCACTTGACTTGGGACGGAGGAGTTCATGGCTACTGAGAGGGAATTTTCAATTGGGATGAAGAACGTGGTGGCCGACCGACGCAAAGCGGATTAAGGTCTAGCAGAGTTGGTCGGTCCACTGGAAGCTCGCGCGAGTCATGTGCTTCGCATCCACGGCAACCACTGCACGCCCTGCGTTAATCAGTCCCGCCCACACGCTGTGATTTGCTAGTAAGTGCCATCTGATCCACGTTCTTCTGCTCCGTTTTACTCTATTTTGACGTCGTCCGCGCTACATCCTAGATGCGCGCTTTTGCTTAATGTTCCTGCAGCTGCCGTCGCTATTATTCTGGGTTTGCGCACTCAGCTGCAAAGCTGGCAATGTTACTAGTATCTCAAGCTGAGTTGCCTACATGCCGTGGGAAAGCAGCGCTGGCATCGCGGTGGCTGAGGCTCATTCAAAGTGACAGTGTCCGGGCGTACCCTTCAAGTATACCGCAGTGACCAGATGCTGGCACATACGACCATACCCACTGGAAAACTCGGGATCCCGTCCGCTCTCCCATAGATAAGCCAGTGAGGGCTGGATTAGTAGTTGGGTCGGTGACGACCAGCGAATACCCGGTGTTGTATGTTTTCTTTTGCTCCTTTTTTTTTGCGCAGCTCTTCTTTTTTCGAGCAGCTCTTCTTTTTTTGAGCAGCTCATTTTTTCTTTTGAGCAGCTCATCTTAACTCATCATCAACTGACCACAACGGGAAGAAGATGTCACTCCGAACGCCGAACCGCTCTCACTCGCGCAATACCGCTGAATGTCCATATAACACTGCCACGTCCTTAAACCTGCTCACTCCAACGAGCAGCAGAGCGCGTGATCGGCAAGTCGGAAGGCCGCTCGCCGGCGTTGCTATCATATTACCTCCATGCGCTTTGCATCGGTTTCCCGTCAACGCAGCACCCCCACGGCCCCGAGGTTGTCGGCGCAGACAGTCAGTCTATTTCGACCTGCTTGGAGGTTGAAGCCAGGCACCAGCAGGTAAACGCCACGATTACGATCCCGACGCTGTCGACGACATACCGCGGGCATGTTCCGACACAACGGCAGTTGTCGCTGCTGTCGCCATGGAATCGCTGCTCTTCCCTCGGTTCCATTCAGCCCACTTCTTGCCGCCACATTCTCCTGACCTCGACCACAAACCCGACGACACCGCTGCCAAACACCACAATTTTGGTTCAGCCAGCTCCCTCGTAACCAAAAGGGATGCAAAGTCACCGCCATCCTCCAAGGAAGCCACCTGACGTGACGCCGGTCTGCCATGTCCTCAGAATGATGGACTCTTTGTGACCGTCTTCTGCCACTCTGATCAACCTCTTCTGAAATAGAACACTCCTTTCTTTGCACGCTCGGCGAATCTATGGAACCTTTTGATCCCCTAGGCCGCATGCTCCTACCACCTGTCGGTCGTGGACATCCTTGCCGGCACCTCAGATTACGCGTCTCTGGAGATGCTCTATCTACCGTTTCCGCAGACCATGTTTAATCTCATCTCGCCGGGTGTGATCTGGGTTGCTGTAAGTGTTCTTCGAATCTCAACAGCACAAATCCAACACCTAGACGTTCAAGAGTTCGAGCAGCTGATGCCATAGATTTCTCCTACATCTTAGCTGCCATCTCTTCCGTTGGCTCGTTCATCGGCCTCTTCGTCCCTGTCCGCTCGGGTAGCAAAAAAGGTGGGGCTTCCGACCCAGTGCGAAGTCATGTCTCTGGCTAGGGTTGCTAGCCTATCCCGCCCTCTCCTCACCAGCATCAACCATGCCACCGAACCAGTGATTAGGAGATCAATGACCTCAACTTCGCCACGGCCAACACCTCTGTCTCTCTACTTCACTGCATCCCCCGAGCCTTTCCAAGATTCATTACCCGTACGGAATATGTCGCTTCGAGTCACCTAAACCGAGACATTGGCGATGTCTACGACAGCCTTGCAAACAACCCATTCCGAGCGATCTGGCCGAATCTGGTTCTCCTTGGTCTAAATGACATGGAGTCTAACCTTTTTGGGCAAGGAAAATGCCTGTCCGGCCAAACCCAAGCGTCCGCCCCTCCCCCATTGGAACTTGCATCACCTTGCTCGTGTACGGATTCTATCCTCTTTTGGCCGAGGATATTTCCACAAGCCCCAAGCGCTACCCGTCTCGTTGAGCGAAACGCTACGGACGCGTCCTTTTAGTACCAGTGGTGGGAAGACCTTGGTCGTCACTTGACTCATAATGGTGGTTTGATTCCTGCATTGCAGGACTTCTGACAACAATTCCAGAAGCAAATATACTGACGCATCGCTCAGAGAGTCGGTCCTCTCACTTTGCGGTCCTCGAGTGCCCATAAATTCAAATTGCGATGTGAAGAACTTGATCTAACCCTTCCGTGAATGTGGCAGCTAGTAGCAGCTGCATTTGGAATTCAGCCAAAAGTCGGCCCGAACATCGGCTTCCAGCTTTATGTACCGGTGGTGGACGTGAGACGATAATCGATTCCTGGATACACGGACGTTCAGCTGAAGTTGGAGCACGTGGGTGACCAGCAGTCCCGACCCGGATTATGAAATGTCCAAAGCAGCTGGGACAAAACCATTCTCGGATTCCCTATGTCATGCCAAAAGCCGTTGCCACAGGCCGCTCTTCCAAATGCCGTAGCACCGTTTGAAGCCAGTCGCTCTCTGGATGACCTTGGGCTACTCCTGTTATGGCCATAAGCTTATTGCCCGGGACGGTCAGGTGTAGGTCGCTATATTCCTACAGTCGGTCTTACCATGCCGAAAGAAAGGCGTTGCGTTGAGACTGTCGAAGTTGCTTAGTTGCCTGCTTGAGAAGATGCTTCGTCATGGGGTCAATGGCTGAAAAGAATTTGGGGTGGATTTCGCGAGGGAATGGACCAGTAGCCCTCAAGTGTTCACAGTGCCGAGGGTTACCTCCAGAGGAAAAGCCCACCAGTCGATGACTTAGCATACGATCTTGATATACCTAAGCCCCTGAGTTGAGATGATGGTCCTCGTGTGTGATGAATGCCCCGGCAGCCTCAGTTGAATGTCTGTGGACCATGAAACGTTTTTCATCTCCGGTGGAGAGCACCAGTGGCACAAAAGAGGGTGTATTGTGGACGGCAAGGCATCCTGGGCGCACACTTGTCAATGAGAGCGCGGCCAAGGTGCCGAGTGAATTCCCATAAACCTGCACATTTCCGGCGCCTTGAGCTTCCAGTCCACACCGCCATCGCCATCTTGCAGAATGCACAGAGAGTCGATCCACAAGACGCAAATCAAGGGGTCAACATATCAAGGTCGCGTCGCGCAGGGCCTCTGGCGTGCTGTCGAACCCAAATATACGGGCCACAAACTCTTTGAGATTCGACTTGGTCAGTACAAGTTGGTAACCCAATTCCCATCAATGACTGAGCGTCAAGTACCTCATGCTCGTGTCTTTTAGGGCCGAAATGACATAAAAGTGCGGCGTCTGAATACCTCCAGGGTGTCCAAGGTCGACGACACGTGTAGGCGGCAAGATTGTATTGCCGGGCGTCACGCAATTGTGAAATTGACAACAGAACCGAAGCCATGCGCGGTTCAAGCACATTGTGTGACTTGAGTCCGTGGATCTCAGCTGATCTTTGACCGTATCTTCAAACTGAAAATGTTGTACGGAAGACGAGCTCTTTAGGTGTCCAGATTGATGTTTTGTAACTCGTCCGGAAGCCTAGTACCGACTCCGGCCTCGGATCTAGGTTTCGTGTCTCCAATTGAGCACTGATACGAGCAGAGCGTCCCGTTGGAAGCTTTGTCCGTAGAGAGATCTGCCTTCATTCTTAGAATGAGGTTTGGATGTTTTCCTATAAATTCTACACCATCGCCGTCGGGAATAAAAGTGTTGTTGCTTGCGAGTGCAGAAATTCTGGAGTGAACCGTAGGGCGTCCGGTGTCCGCAGTGTGCGTGCTTGCCTCGAAAAGTTTCCTCTCCTCGGTGTTGAGGAGGCTCTTTATAAGGTACTAAGAAAGGGACCACATAGATGACACCAGCTTCAAATAGCTTTGGCAAATGCTTTCAGGGATTGATGATATGTGCGGTGTTCAAAGACAGTTTCCTTCGTCTCGAGTGCCGTGGATTTGTGGCTTTGTACTTCAAGATCCGCAACCTTCGTCAATTGGATAATGTTGTCTGCTGAAATGTTGTCCTCTGTCCATTCTCTGTGTTTATCACCGAAATACATGCATTTCAGGATGCGAAAAACCTTCGTTCCGGCACGTATTAGCCACTCATGATCTGAACTGGCCGGTTGAATCCCAAAGAAGTGAGGTCGTAACCTGTCCATCCTAATGCATTTTCTGCGATTTGATGTGTTGATCAGCTTTGAGCCACACACAATCGTACTAAGAATTTGACACAAGGCCCCTTTTGGAGGTTTGAAATGATCTTCTAACGAGCTCATCATTGATTCTCGGATGTTCCCTCGGTCGCTCCTGGTGCTCTCTTCCAGATGATATGTCTCCAAAATTATTTCGATCAGTCTAACGCCACCCCTTCAGCAGAGTCGTCCGACATGGAGTCGATCTTCATAGGCAGCTGATTCTGCTCTTGAGGGCGCAGAAGCAAGAACCATGGCCTTATGCCCTTATGGTAGTTTCCTGATAGTTAATGAGCGCCAGTTTAATGACCAGAAGTCTTTGGAGGTAAGTTCAGGATGTTCTACTGCTCAAAGAAGCTTTCTGAGGGCTCGGAGTTGTCAGTCGGTAGATCAGGGGTAACGCCAGTAGGAAGTTTCAGGATCCGGGACAGTGGCTGGTGAATGATCGAGCCGCTGTTGGCCATACACGTAAAATGGGCTCTGCCCTTTCCATCCGATATAACTGGCACGGATTTGTTTGTTCCCTGCAGCTGTGATTGATGGCTTCACATGCAGTTTGGTTCCGGTGCAGAGTCATTTAAACGATTTTCGATCTGGTATGAACTGGCACGGGCGGAAGCACAGGGATCTGTGTGTTGCTTTTCGTTCCTCGGAGTCCAAGCCTCACTGTCGGGTGGGCCGACCGAAGAGACGAAAAAGTGCAGCTTTGTAGCCTAGATTGATATGGGAGACACTGATCAGACAGCATTGTTACCAAGTCAGCAAAAAGCTTCTGTAAAAGCCGAAAAATTGTGGTCATGTTAATCTCACTATGATCTGAGTCAGTGTTGCCTGATGGCACGAGTAACATTGTGGCAGTCTTGGAGTCATACTCCAAGAAATTGTTGGCATCAATGAACCACAATAGCGTCTCGTTATGTGTTCACTATGGGAGAGCTCGTCACATATGTTCCTATTCGCGTCGAGGAGAGGCACCTCCCTACTGCTGGTTGTGTTACATCGTTGAGGTCCAGAACGGACGTAGTATGTGTGTTTTTCTATGGGACAGTTTAGTATTGTTAGTACTATTTGCTGCTTTTTCACTAAGCAGGTGCGCTTTATCTCGGCCCTAAAATTCTTGAAGAATATAGCCGTGTTATATACCGAACTCAAGTTCAAACACTCCACAAGCTCTTCAGGTGCAGAATCCAGATGAAGGACAAGATTGAAGACATGAAAAGCAGACTGTGGGATGTTTGGTCGTTCTCAATGCTTTCTCGGATTCTCAGACTTCAATGGGCTTGTCTGCCTTCCTGAGCGCGAGCTTCAAGGATTCCGCCCTGGCTAGGAGAGGTATTGTCCTTATGGCGGACAAGCCGCAACACCGTTTCCGGGCGCTGGTCTGACCAGAGGAAGTATATACGGAAGTGATATAAAGGGGCTTGCAATCTAAATCAACATGGTAGAGTTGGGTTCTGATGAGGGTGACGCTTTGATCGGCTGAGAAAATAATATTTGGGATGGAGATGTTTTCTACCTCAAGCGCCCCAAAGCTTTTCAGCGGTGCTGATTCAGCTATAGACATGTCCCATAACTCAAATTCCAGATGTCCCGCCGCGTTCTGAATAGATTTGTGATAATAATGGTCTCAGCCGCTCTCCCTCTTAAAATTCGAGGAAGACAGCGGAATTTGTGGGATAGAAATATCGATAAAGGGGCATCAGGTTCCAAAGTTAACAAGCCGCTTCACGAACGTTTCCGGGTGCCTACTGGCTGGTTCGTCTCCCTACTATCAGCAAGTGGCTCCCACAAATGCTCGAGGCTTCATGTATCATAAGCTAAGGTTCCGAATGGATTTCAGGAATCCTGACAGTCTTGGAAGACGGACCTTCTGGTGTGATTGTATCGTTGATAGGTCATGAGCTTGCAAAGTGTTTCCCAAGTGCCAAGATCTGAGATTTAGTGACTGCTTACACATGACTTAATTCGTACCGTGGGCATGCATTTGCAGCTGCATGAAACGTTGCATTTTCTAGTGGCACGTTGCCCAATGCGAAGACTTTCATCTACTTTCAATGTCCGCCAACGATAGTCCAATGGCAATGACCAGTCATTTGATTACAGCTCTGTCCACCAACGGTCGTGGCTGTCCACCGTAAAATGGCGCTTACCTTGTTGAGAGTCTTGAGGGCGCCGCGTAGTCGACCTATAACGGCCTGCATAGTGCAAGAGATGTCTGAGTTGGTTCCCAAGTAAAGCTCCAGTAGCCATAGCACTGAAACTTCGCCTGGTCATTTAAATCACTTCTGAATATCTTGCGGCGAGGAAAGGCACCAGGGAGGCCCCTACCATCAGGCAAAAACCAAGTGTCTTGGAACAGGAATCTGGGCCGAAGACTGCAAGACCTTGGGTGGGCGGAGGGCCGTGAATCGTGAATTTCCGGTTGAAATATAGATCGACCGTGATAGTCATGCGGGTGACATGTTACGAAAACGATTTTCTTGTTTCATGCCTGACCCGAGCGGCAACCTCAGCGAGATGAAGCGTATGGGAGGCCAACATGGGCCTTGATCTTTATCGTGGTTTCTGGAAGAAAAGGCTGGTTATGCGTTGGCAAATCTGAAGGCAGAGACCTTATGTTGGGCTTAGGGTGGTTTTATCGTTCTTCTCTAGGTAACGGAATGCTATCGCTGGAGGGAAGGTTGGGCTAAACCATGGAATGATGCCGAGGATGCGGTTGGCTATATTGAATCGAGGGGAATAGCTGTCCATGACTAGCATCGCTGGTGATCCCAATCAACCGATGAGTCGGATTGCTGTATTCATACACATCATTTAAGAAGCCAACCCTTGCACACGCACCGGCGCAGCGCGGCTGCGGCTGCCAGCGAGGAAGGACACGATGTGTAAAAAATGGCTACAGAGCGATGGGCCGACGATTCTTACAAATGTGTGCAGTTCCTTTGCGCCACTTTGATGAGGTCGAGGAGGAAGTCGTTAACTTATCAGCCCGCGATATGGAGGATGAGGAGGGCTGGTGGTACTCAGCGCTGATTCCGGGCTTCGGACTTGGGCGACCGGGACGGACCCACCAAGCTTGGCCCCGCTCCGTAGCTGCGAGATCGCCCGCATTGCCTTTTGCAGCAGGCGTCTTATCCGAACTACGTAGAAGGCTGCAGACCAGGCTGGATGCCGAGAGTCAGTTGTCAAAATGATATTCAACCCGTGCTGTATTGGTCAAACCATGCTTTGTCTCACCACTTTAAATGCAGACCTGGAAAAAACACTCCTGAGAAGCCGCGAAACCACCATCACATGCATCTCGACATGGCAAAACGGCGGAGGCAGGAACAAGGAAGCGTACTGCATTCGGTGCACGAGATACGGCTGACTTGCTTGGAGAGGAAGGGTGCACTCATCGTGTGGAAAATTCAGGACTTCGAACGTGCAGGTTGTCGTGGCGACATGCTTCTCACGCCTCCAACACTCAGCCTGCTCCAGACTTCCGTGGCCAAAGTGGGACCCTCTTGTCCGGAATCTAATGCAATACTGTGAAGACGACACGGACTTTTCCCAGGGAAGCGGTCCGCCAGCCGGTGTTATCCCGACGCACAGATTAGCTCATGCTGACTCAGGGTGGGACCATCTCAGCCAATCATGTATGCTCGTGAGGGGGCCTCGCCGCGCAACAACATTCCGCCGAGCTGAGATCGCCCAGCCACCCAGCCACGCGTGGGTGGTCCGTCTCAACATTCTCCGCTCCATCACGTATTCACGTGGTGTCGCTTCGTATCATCACCTCCATCTTCAACCCCATCCACTCCAGCGTCATTTCTATCCCCGCCCTCGTTTCTCGTGCCAGGACTTTCATCGAGCAGACCTGTTCCAGCTGTCCCAACCATTCGACTGCCCCCGGCTGCTTGCTTGACTCCTTAGCCGAGTAGGACCGGAATCCCGACGGAACCCATCCACCCCGTGAACTTCACAGCTTCACGCCTGGATCTTGTCAACCGTCGCTCCGGTCATTCTACTGCTTGCGCAAGAGCCCCCAGTGCGCCCTGGGCAGGGTCGGTGTCACGCTGGAACCCTCTGCTCCTGAAAACCCTGCGAAGGACTTGCGGCGAAAGGGAGAAAGGACTATGACATGACCACGGTAAGTTTTCACCCAGCTGGTTCCTTTCCGCTACGTTGTGCACATCTAGCAGGTCGAATCCAAGCGACTTTGAGATGTCGTCCGCCGAAGACGCACGATTTGTCCACACTGCCTTTGCGGTGCGTGAAGACCAAGATGGAGGACGGCCCGAATTCATTGACCAGCCCTTCAAACTTAACGCCGTATATCAGTCGTCAGCTTCAGCCCTCTTCCGTCTCAGTACATCCATCACCGACAGTGCCTCCATCAAAACCACCATCTATCTGCAAATCACACCCGACCGTATCGCTTCGCTGCAAAACACGACTTGCGACACGAGCGACGCAAATGACCGAAGCCAATCACACCTCGAACGCGTCCGCCAGCGACTGGGCGGCAAGCGCCTTTTGACTCGCCTCCAGTTCCACCTGCACAGCGGCCTCTATGCCCAGCTCATCGTGCCGGCTGGTTTCGCATGCGACGAGGCCCCCGACAGCCCCGCGCGGCATGCCTTTCGCTCCACTGCCTCGCTCGCGACCGCTCCGACGTTCTCCATATACATGCCGCACAACGTCTTGCCGATGCTGAAGTTTGAGACTTTTGTCCAGGCTGTGCGGCAGTTTGCGACTCTGACGGCAACCCAGCGTCAGTCATACGAGCGTATGGTGGATCTGCGCAGGCTGTACAGTGGCAAAGGTGGCGTTGTGTTCACACCCGAAGAGGACCAAAATGCTGGCTCTCTGAGAGTTGATGAACGCAACGGATCCGCGACACCCTCGACGGAGTCGTGTGCTTCCACAGTCCCCTTTGATGCTGTTCCGCGTCTCCAAGATTCACCTCCGCAGTATGACGAATGCGTGGCCGAGGGACCGCAGCCGAGGATCAGCATGACCGCCGCCGCGGCAGCTGCCTTCGTCAAAAGTGCTCGCGTTGATGACGCTCTACCTGAGTACGGCGGCAGCGAAAGGCAGCACCGAAGGCTGCGGACTTCTAAACGTGTGCTGCACTGCGGGAGCGAAGAGATCGACTTGCACCCATCTTCGAAAAGGGCACATTTCCAACGTTCATTCGCCAGCGTCCACGCAACTTCAGCAAACGCCCAACGTCCCGAAGAAAGGTCAGAATCTCAATTTGCAGATGCGGACTGTGTCCAGAGCAGATTGGCGTTTCTACTCGAGCAGCAACATCAACAAATCCAACGGCTACAAGAGGATGTCGAAGAACTTCGGAGACGTAACAAGGAGCTTGAGGGACGGCACGATGAGGTGGAGGACAACTGCGGTGATCTAGAGAACCGTCAGAACGAGACCGAGGAGACTGTCGAGTCTCTCCTCATCCACACCGGCGAGCTTGACGAAGAATGCGAGAAGCTCGGGAAGCAGATGCCAGACATGTGTGACGAGATGGAGGACTGGGTGAAGGATAACTTGGGTGACGCGATGAAAGAGCATATGAGTAAATGGCTCGAAGAGAACATGGCGGAAACTATAAATGGATATATTAATGAGAAGGTTGTAGCCCAAATAGCTCAAATGAAAGCGAAGATGCGCAAAGCCCTGTTAAATTAGGGACTGTTGCCATTACTTGGATACCCATACAACACTTGCCCTGCATGCCCCGTGGATGGGAGAGATGCCGTGACAAAAGAAACAAAATCAAATGGTCTGCACTCGACTATCGTCAAGTCTCACAGGTTGCCTGTGATCGTTCTGCAAACCATTGAGTATGCCAATTCCTCCATGGGTTAAGCATCCAAGCTCGACTTCAACCCATCCAGTTCCTTCTTGCTCACAGTCAGATGGTCAAGCTGAGCCTGCAAATACTTCACAGCGTGCTCCAACCGTGGCATGGCGTTCAAGACCCTCTGTTTTGCCCGCCGCAGGTGCCTTCTTTCTGCGCGGCCCTGGCCATGCATCCATCCGCCAGTGTCGTCTTCGTGCCGACTTTCACGATCCCACTGCTCCAAGAGCTTCTTCTGTTCGTCTGCCGTAAGCTTTGTGGATGCCTTTTCCAGTATCTCGAGAACTTGCTGAACCTCTGGAGTGAGCCTTCTCACTTTGGCTTGGTGCTCCTCAACGGCGGCTCTGAATTGATTTTGTTTCTCAGCCCAAAGAGCATTGAGTTCATCGATAGTGAAGCTGCCACTGCTAAACTCGAGATGAATCTTGAAGCTTTCTCTGGAGTAAGGTATCCCGGGCAAGAGGCTTGGAGTGGCTGTCGAGTCGCCGAGTGCCCTGAAACAACTCCTCCACACGCTTGTGTTGACTTCGGTGGGCGGATCAAGGTCGGCCATGAGATGGACAGCGTTCACCAGCAGGCATATGCCGCAGTCGTATCCATTTATCTGCTGGTAGCACGGGCGAGGAGTGATGCGGTACTCCTCAAAGTAGAGGTTCTGCAGCGCATAAAGTAGGCGGTGCACTTCATCGTTGTCCCCGGCGAGGGAGTCGTAAACTTGTATCTCCTTCTCATCCTTCAGAACGCAACATAAAACCCAGTGGTGGCTGTCCGGAAGGTGGAGGGGGACGAGAATCCTGGTTGTCTCGCTCCTTGCGATGGCCACTTGCACGCTCGCATATCTCGTCGTGCTGCCAGCCTTGAAAAGGTGAGGGTTGATGATGGAGCACCCTAAGCCCGTGGTGCTAGAGAAGACATCTAAACAGGTTGTGATGACACCATCGTCCAACTCCGCTCCAGGGGCGAGTCTCGCATGGAAGTTCGGGGGGATTTCGAAGGCGACACTTTCCAGCGCATCATCCAACCCCCTTTCAGCAACGCCCGGTCGCTCGTCTTCGGTATTTGACGATATAACTGTCCTTTTCCTTAGTATGATGGAAGGCTTCGCCCCGGTTGAGTCAGGGGTTGGGAGACCCGTCACGGCTGCTGTCTTTGGTGGCAGAGACGGCGTAAAGGGACTTTCCAAGCCTTGCGAGGCATCGTTGCTTGTTCTCGGTTTCTTTGACGGAGTCGACTCGGAACCTCTTACTGGGAGATCATGTGTGGAAGAGCTCCCTCGTCCAACGTCGGAGACCTGATCTTCGGGTAGCCTCTTTCGAGTTTGCCCTTTAGACGGTGCTGGGTCGGTGACATTGTTCTCGAGTTGAAGCTTGATGTCATGTTCCAATCCTGCCACGTCATGGGGCTCTGCCATTCCATCGTCGTCCTTGGTGGGAGCTCCTGCCGTGCGCCTTGTTGGTACACGAGCAGAAGGTTTTGATGTGGTGGAGCTTACACCTTCCCTGGACAGCCGTCTCTCAACTCGCAATGAAGCTTTTGCGATAGAAGTCAGTTTCCCGGTTGCCTTGACTTCTTCAACGGCATTTTCTGACGATTGTTCCGACTCTTCTGGCGGATTTCGTCCTTGCGACGCAGTCTCTCGACGTGGAGTACTCCCGCTGGTGTCCGGCGTTGGACTGGATGTCTCCTCGCTTGAGACCGAATCGTGGGTGGCTCTGCTTTCCCGCGACTGTTGCAAACGGCCATTTGTAGGAGACTTGCCATCTTGGCGTCGTTCTGATTGATCTTCCGAAAGATGCCGACCCTCGGCCTGGTTCTTGAGATGTTCCAACGCCCTCTTGACTTCCCATGGCTTCCACATCACACTTCGATTGGAGCCGCGCACTCCGACCTGACGTTCCCCTTGGTACCGCCGTAAAAGCGGCAAAGCCTGCTCCGCGGTGGACTGGCGAACCAGCTTAGCTAGCTCTTCCCAAAATGCACGGCTGTCGACATCCGGAAAGGTTTCGACCAAGTCATCCTCGCTCCAATTCCACTCTCGCAGGATCAGTGCCTTCTTCGACCGAATCCGTCGTCCTTGCTCCCTGATATAATGAAGGCTCTCTTGGTCGTCACGGGAGAGCCTTTCAAGCAAGGAATCTACGGACGCGAATCGAGCATACCTGCTACATATCGCCTCCCATTTGGCTACGACATCTTCCCCTGCTGCGAGATGGTCGCGAAGAATTACGCGAAAGTTTTCAAGCTCGTTTTCCAAGTTTTTCTCTTCGTTATTAACCTCACGGGAGTCTTGAATAACAGAAATATCCGTTAGCGTTTTGCCGCTCATGACGCACATCTGGTATGAAGATGACCCGTGTAAAGCACACCTGTTTCTTGAGTTTTCCGCAAATTGTCGGTGCCAATCTGCCCAGACCGTGTTTGTATGTTCGGTCGAATGACACGTAGTTTAGGCACCGTGGGTGCCTTTTTCGAACTTCGCGTCTGAGGCATCTTGAGAGACTGCGTGGTGGATGAGTGAAGGGCGGGGTCGATGAACCAAAGTCGCAGTTGTTTGAGTTTCAGTGAACGAATCCTTCTTGATTTTGGGATGAAACAAGCGAACCCCGTTGGAGCCCCCGGCAAAGATGGTTACTGAAAGTCAAACCTTAGCTGTCAAGGTTGGTGTGAATGGTCTGAGGTTGGCTGAATGCACGGACTGACCCCGGTTGATGATGACGAGCACCGTTCCAACTCTCGCATCACGTGAGTCTCGTGTGGTGCTACCTTGGTTCGCAGCTTTCTTTCATGTGCCACAGCCACCTGCTCAACGTCGGAGCGGAAGCGTGTTAAGCTCCAGCCGAATTGCAAAAGAGATGAAACTTTCGACGGGCCAGAGTAGCGTGATTGGGCAGTTGGGAAGATGAAAAGCGAAATAAGATCATGAAGCCGTAAGTACTGAAATATTGTCGCACATTGGTCGGAGATGGTGCTGATGGATGTGTCCAAGAAGCCGAGATTGACAGTCTCTAGGAATTGGCCTTGACGGCAAGCCAATGCGGAAACGAAGATTGACGCAGTGTTCTCCTTCGTTGCACAGCTTTCGCAGGCGGGGTGCAGTTAGAGTATCTGCCGTACCGATGCAGCTTAGCCCCCAGTGCAGGTCTATTCACCAAGACACCTCTCTGGTTGGTCGGTAGGTAGCTAGGCATCATGAGATTCCTCCCGATATCAGCGCCAAAATCGGGAGGGATCTGTTGCACATCGCTGTATCTACAGAAGGTACCTGCCGATTTTAGCGCTGAAATCGGGAGTTATCCACTGACCGCACTGGGGTGGCCCCTGCAAATGCACCTGGGCTGGCCATGTCCGGGAGAAAGCTGCCGTCTCCGCCCTCCCGTCCTCAACCTCTCCCCGAGAAGCAGTTGTCAAGGTCTCCGACATCAAGGTGTGCGACATCAAGGTCTTCAGAACCACAACCGTTGATTCGCACTCCAGAGCCTCGAACCGACACAACGTCGATATGGTCGAAGCGGAACAGTCCACCACAAGAACAATTCTTGGTGGTCTCTGCAGGCAGCCGCACGGGAATGATGCACCGGTCGGACCCTGTTCTACCCTGTCGGTCGCCGCGGCGGTCATCCATCGTCCCCATTTCGGCCTTAGCATCATCACCTCTGGGACTCCCAACATGGCGCGAAATCCGGTGCAGGCCTAAATCAATGCGCCACACGATGCGCTCATTGCCAAATCGCCATGTTGCTCTTGAACGCTGATGTGACTACTGCGGCTCTCACATAACGTCATCCAGTCCGGCAGAGAAGCAATAGGCCAGTGTCATCGCTTTTTTTGGACTCCGTGATGCCTGTCTCGTCACCTTACCAGGAAGTCGTGCGCCTTCGCATGTAACAAGCTGGGTAGCTTGAAGCAAGCACATGCGACCATACCCACTAGAGAACTCGGGATCCCGCCCGCTCTCCAAAAAATAGCCAGTGAGGGGAGTGTTTTCAGTTGGGTTGCTGATGACTACCGAACATTGCGCCTTTCGTTTGTTGGCGGTGAGAACGGCCCGATCAGGAGCGCCGGCTCTGCTACGTTGGCACCTCTTGGGGCCTGTCGCAACTGGCTGCACCACACTATCTGCCTTTTTGTCTATAGACTCAATCACAAGGAAGTACGAGGAGCACTATCACAGAAAGTTTTGTTAACTCTTTGGACACTAGAGACTATCGCTTATATAACCAGTCATGGAATCCCCTTAACCAGCTGCTTGAATAAGAATGTCTCCTCTGCTTAGTCTGAAAGATTGACAGAAGACAAAAACAGAAACGAATAGAGTGGCAGACGGCAGGCATCATTTCAAATGAATCTGCTAAAGCCCGATGGGCCAGACGCAAATGCGTCTTAGCAGGAATTAGGGGGGTTGGACACCTGGCCGGTGGACAGTGAGTCGCCCACCGAGTTGGGCGCGTTGTACTCGACAAAGAAGTTGTTCTGGGTAAACGCTCCCAAGTAGGACCACTGAGCGCTCCGCTGGGGGCTGATCTGGCGGTTCTGAATGCCGACGCTCGCGTCGCTGCCCTTGAGCCTGCTCTGGTAGTATTCGAACCTAGAGCGTCCGGTGCTGGCCTCGTAAAACGTGACCGAGAAGTGGATGTAGTCGGTGCCGTCCGAGCTGACGATGTACTCGACTACGAGCTCTCTGCCGGAGAATCGCGTGGAGGGGCGCACCAGGAAGTACACGCCCCACTCATTGATGTCCGGGATGCGCAGGTCGGCGTTGTAGGGCAGGATGGAGATGGGGGGGATGTTGCCGCCTGTGTTGGGGACGGCGCGGGCTTGGTTATCGGTGGTGGTGGTGAAGAGAGATATGAGGCCATTGATGTGGACGTAGATCGTGGTGTCGGTCGTGCCGTAGAGGCCGACAGAGAATGGGACGTTGATGGTGGCGAAGCCCGTATCGTAGTTGTTGAAGACGAGCTTGGTGGGGTTCTGGAGGCGGACGGCGGGTTTGATATTGAAGTTACAGCCGGTGAAGGCCGGCGACGTCGACGAGGAGCTGGACGAGGACGTGGATGATGAGGTTGTGGTGATCGTTGAGGAGGATGAGATGAGCGATGAGGAAGATGAGGAAGAGGAAGAGGATAGTGAAGAAGAAGATGACGAGCTAGAGGTAGAGGAGCTAACTGTAGAAGATGAGGAAGATAAGGAAGATGAGGAAGATGAGGAAGATGAGGAATATGAGGAAGATAAGGAAGAGGAAGAGGAAGAGGACAGTGAAGAAGAAGATGACGAGCTAGAGGTAGAGGAGCTAACTATAGAAGACGAGGAAGATGAGGAAGATGAGGTTAAAGTAGCAGTTAATGACGAGGATAAGGCAGACAAGGAAGATGAAGATAACAGGGATGAAGATGATGTAGATGAGGAAGATGAGGTTGAAGTAGTAGTTATAGATAAAGACGATAGAGATGAGGAAGATAAAGATAATAGGGATGAAGACGATATAGATGAGGAAGATGAAGTTAAGGTAGCAGTTATAGATGAAGACAAGAGAGATGAGGGAGGTGAAGATAATAAGGATGAAGATGTGGGAGATGAGGGAGGTGAAGATAATAGGGATGAAGATAAGGGGGACGAAGAGGACTGGCTTGAGGAAGACTGGATGCTCGTCCCTGTCAACGGCACCAATGAAGACAAGGTAGGAGACGAGGAAGCGGAAGGACTAGATGGCGTCACCAACACGCTCGTAGAAGAAGCGGACGTGCTACGCGAGGTCTGCGAGGTGCTGTTGCCAAAGAAGGTCCAAGAGAGTGAGGACGACGGCATCACGCTGGCGGCGCTCGAAGTGCTAATCTGTAGGGCCAAAGAAAGAAAACCTCCTGTTAGAATGCACCTTCTGAAAGAGAAGAAATACCAAGGAGGGATACTCACTGCAGCGCTGATTGAGGAGCTGGCACTGCTAGACGTTCCGCCGATGCCGCCCACGATGGCTAGGATGAACTCGGAGCCCGGTGGGAGGATCTGGTCATTCTGGCGGCGTTCGAGACCCGTCCCAGCGACGGCCGCCGCTCCGAAAAGCGTGGCAAACAGAATAGAACGCCTCATAGTTGGCCGTTGACGAAAGACTAGTAGTGATTGTACGAGGGAGGAACTTTGTGAGTCCTGTTCAAGACGAGGAGCGGAAAGGCTTCTAGAAGTAACCCGGCAGCATTTGGTGAGAGGTCAGGGGCCAAGGATCCCGAAAGACTGTTTCGTGACGAGCAGAAGCATTTTGATGCGCTCTGGGAAGTGAAGGGTCTCATCTAGGCAATGTTCAGGTCTTGGTCCAGATGTGAAGCTGGGGGGCGCGTCCCAGGTGTTTTGGCGAGATATAATTAAAGAAGATTGTTCTAGGGAGGGCGGGTGGAACGTAAAACGACGCGAAGAAACTTATGGAAATGAAGGCTTGAGCTGAAACTGGATCTTCTGAGCGCCTCGATTTTCTCTTCGACATCTCCCAGAACACAACCACTCCCGGAGAAGCCGGATTTGCTTGTTTGTGGAGATGTTCAAATAATCCAACGCCGTTCAAGTCGAGACCATGTTTTTAAAGAAGCGTCCCAAATTATCTCCTGAGCTAACGCGTTATGGATGAGTTTTACCATTCCTTACTCAGTAGCCGCCTCTACAAGCAGGGGCCTCTGGAGGCGATAAGTCAGGGATCCAAGTACCAAAAGTAGCATTTCTCACCCTTGTATTGATTTACGTCGTGGCGCAAACATTCCGTGCCTGGAATGCGGTCGCTTGCTCTTTCGTACTCTAAACCAATCAGGCGCCCTAAAAAGGTCACCGCAAAAGCCAAAAGTAAGCTTAACGAGGAGGCTGCCCAGCGGGGTTCAACTCTCTGTTGGCCTTTCTGCCTTCCTTCCCTTGGTCATTCTATGCGGAAGGGGCCGAGCAGCCGAACAAAGCAATGCAAACGTCGAGAGGTTGCTCAGCTCAGAGTCGCGCAAGGCAAGGCGGCCTCAAACGTCTTGCCCATGTGAATCAAAGGTCTCTCCGCAATATATGACCTACAGACGGCGGCGACGTCAATGCGGCCAGTACGCCCACGTGGGCAACTCTGCGCTTCCAAGACTCAAGACTCAAATTGCGGCGGCGCGGGACTTTTAGCATCACACATCACGATTTCCCACAGTTTCGTCACAGAAAAGACCTTAACTATCTTCAGGAGAACTTTCACCTAAAATTGTTTGTCCGTTTTAAGAGAATGACCGTCAAAAGCGCTACTGCGACTCCCTGGTCACTTGCGTTGCTGCCTGGCAGGGTGTGCCATTCACAGTTTGCGACACACTCGGTCAGCTCGGTGAGACGGGTGGTGGGCTCCACTTTCGTGGCTGTCAAATGCACCAAAGTGGAGCTTTCTCGGTGAGGCCGTCCAGCCAGAGAAGTTTGCTCCAGACACGGCCAACGTTATCGGATCAATCATCTCACCTGCCATCCACGGCACCGCTTGGCGAAAGTCAGAAACCGCTGACAAACGTAATCCTTCCTACTGCAATTTGGAAGTCACACAGATGGTTTCCTCAGCAAGCTTTCGTTCTGCCTACGCCCCGCATCCAGTCGTTCTCCCTCCCACATCTCCTTCGGACCCCTTTCGGCCCCCCCGCCACCATCATTGTCAGCGTGCGGCATTTCATTCAACTTGTTCAATCCCGGCGCCCTCTCCGACTTGGTTCCTTAGCCGCCCGACTCGCCGCTCGCGCGAGATAGGAGGTTGGCGTCGTGCACACTCCATCCACTACGTTGCGTTCGTCGGCAGGTCTGCCGCGGCCACCAGTCGACCTGCGTGCCCGCGTCTTCGACATCTCTCGAGTCAAGCCCGCGCGAGACAGCCTGGAAGACGCGCATCGCCGTGTCGGCCCCCCCGGCGTCTTTGGACCCGGTGGTGTGGGGACGAATTGCTTGTGTATTCCGACCGACCGACCGAATCGTACCCGCATCGCTGGGCAGCCAGACAAACTCGATCAAGGGTCTGGGTACCTTCACCTCCTACTGCATCTAGGGAATGACCACCACGACCATTGCCGAAAGTGGAACCGCGATCATGGCCTGCTGTTGGAATCTGAGAGTCTGCGAGTACTCATCACGTATCGCAGCCTGCCTCGGCGACAATGTGACAGGGAGCTAATGGGAAGTCGAGGTCTTTGTCAGTGATTGGGAAGGGTCTGGCGCGACGGAGACTTCCGGTGTGGTCGTGGATGAACGACGACACGAACTGTCGACATGCGAACTCGAGATGCAGCGCGGACATGTTCAACACCGTCATGGAATATGCTTGCAAATGCCGAAGACCGACCTTTGCTTGGAGACGGACACAGCAGCCGTGTGGTCGAGCCTGGCGCGGATCGAACAAGTGGCTTTGAGCGGCGTCGAGATCGGGGCTGCCGATGAGCCTGATCCTGCTAAGAGCTTTGGGGAGATTGGCGGGCCGTGAAGGCCACCCCCGAACGAGAGCTGATCGGACAGTGTCCTGGACTCCTAGTAGGGTTTCTTTTGCGTGTCTGTTCAAGACAGACAAGCGGCAACGTTTACCAAGGCGCATTACGTTGACTTGCAGATCTTCAGATTGATTCGAAGTCGTCGCTGACTACCTCAAAGTCAAAGAAAGAACGCAACACTTCGACAACCTATGTTTGTCGCGGTCGATGATTGATACAAGCTAAGGGAGGTTGAGCTGATTATGATTGCGATCCAATACGTAGCGTCAAGAGGCGTTTTGTATGGAAAGATGTTTCAAAATCCGGAGTTCGAAGTCCACTGCGAACTACCTTCCTTCGCTTTTTTTCTCTCCCAACCATTCACAGATTCTGGCCCTTGTCCCACCTCTCCATTCTGGAACGAAGCTTTAGTTTTACTCCATCGATTCTCCGATTCCTCCCCAAATCAAATCCAGACGCAGGTCAGGGTCAACGTCCACAACCAGCTTCAAGTGGAAGCTCCAGATCGGCGGGGTCAACTCCAGATCCATGATCAAGTTCCAGAGAACAGCAAGCCCAAACGGACATACAAAGAGCCAGACGACGGTTTTCCTGTGAATCTACAGGAGAGGCGCCGGTTCTGTGTGTACGAAGCTTCTATAACGGGGGGCTCAAGCTCGTTGCTCCGTCAGCCAGGGCCCATCCGTGGTGTTGCCGGTATCTTAAAGAAAGCGGCGGCCTGCAGCAATAAGCGAGATGGGAAATGGGATGCCCCAAACCTCACAGGCACAACTTTTAGAACAGACAGTCCATCGAGGACTTGCAGAGCGGAAGGCCTAGAGGACGTTTAGTGAATGGATCCAGACGGAGTGATTGAAGGTCAAAAGACGGGATTGGAGAATCGAAGCCGGTCAGCCGAAGCAGGGAGAAAGACAAACTGAAGCGGTGCATCTCAAGCTATCACTCCGGCTACGGGGCCTCATCAGTCCCTGATTAGAAGCTTTACGGACGAGGAATGTGTTCTGCTTCGATCAGAAAGGGAGGTTCGCTTACCATCTCTCTTTGAAGTTAAACCACGGAGATTCAACTGGACGGGACGTGTTTTTGAGGACTGTCGAAAGAAAGGCCGTTTCAGTGCTCGGCCGTTGCCCTTACAGCGGCACTTACAGCGGCACGAACTTCTCGTGCCCATCCCAGAGGCTAATGAGGAGCGATCTCTCGCCAACCCACGGCGAACGCGCGTGCTGCGCTCAGTTGTCAGCCGATTGGACCCGACCAAGGAAACATCCGTCTTGCGGAACGCTACCTGAACCGTGTAGTTATCCAGCAGCGCCACATCGCCTTCTTCCCACGGAACCAAAAACTGAATCTCGTCGCCAATCTCGAGCAGTCGCTCCAGATGCTCCGGTGGAATCTCGCTGTCGTCGCCGTACGTCGTCGGCAGGTGATAGCGCCCGTCGCGCCCGCGATGCGGCGGATCGAGAGCCTGCTGGTCGCGCATGCGGCCAAAGACGCCCGCCAGGCCGTTGAAGAAGGTGAGTTTGCTCGTCGAGGCGACCCTGCGGATGGCGGGCACCCTGGAGAGAACAATGAGCGAGCCGTCGCGTTGCCACTCGGCCTCGACGTGGAGATGGTCGGCGAGGAACCTTTCGACTTTGGCGCGTTGGACCTCGAGCGTGTCGCCCTCTTCGATTTCGTGACCATACGAATCCTGTGAATTCGTGTGAGTTGCTCAGCTGTTGATAACGTCCGAACAGGTGCGACTTGCCTTCCAGTTCCAGCCGACGTTTTTCCAGTTAGGGTCATCTTTTGATGGGTAGTATTGACGCCCGATGACACCTGGGCGAGAGCATCAGCCGTGCCAAGTTATGGAACGCCCTTGTATGTTCTGTCTTCACCTTTTTTCTTCAAGTCTCTGATGAAGTCTGGCAACTCTTTCTCAAGTCTGTCATACAACTCCAGTGAAGACAATAATGGAGTCTGGCCGCCTAATAACCTTGTTAGATCCCGAGAAGCAGCATGCTGTGTGTAGTGGATTGACACATACCTTGTTGAGGGACCTTCTCTGAGAAGAAGAACAGCACACCCGGGAAGTTTGCAGACCGGCCATACTCATTGTGGAAATAGAATCGGATGGTTGGGGGCTCTTCGTTGGCTGTCTTGACCGTCTCTGAGATGGTGGTCCGTTTCCCAGAAAGACCGATTTCCCGATGAAGGTTGGGCAGGCCGAAGGCGTGCACGAACTTTGAAAAGTCGCCCGCGTCTTTTAACGGAAAGCCGCGGAAGAGAATCGTGCCGTCTGTGGTTATCAGCTCATATGTATGATTAACTCGAGCACTGGGAAGACCAACGGTCTGTTAGGAGTTTGTTGAAGACGTTCTTGTCCGCCAAAGCCTTCAAGTGGGAGATGGCGTCATCAATGTTAACGAATGATTGCCCTTTCTTGACCTGAATCCCTAGAGGAAAACCCTGGCCGTGTACTGTGCGTCTTCCGGGGATGCTGAAGATCTCCACCCGGTTCTCCGTGCCCGGGAGCTCTGGGCCGGTCGCGTCGGGGGCTGTCGCAGGCATGTTTAAGTCTTGCAACCACGGACTTCGGCAAAAGCAAAGAGAGTGAGAAAGAGAGAGATAGAAAGAGATAAAAAAAAAATTGCCGTGATGTTGGCGAGATTCAGGACAAGGAGGCTTAATCACTTCCAGCGAAGGATAGGGCTTGACCTTTCATCTTGCCTCAACAGAGAGACAGGCTGCACAATACCAACACAGCCTGTATCCATCACAAACCGACGGGATGAAACGACATTGCATCCCTCATGGCATCATTACCAGAATATACGACGTTGCAGAGATAAGCAGGGCCCGAGGAGATCCCGGCCGGCTAAGTTCTTACCCTGGCCACTCAGAGGTCATGCACTGCTGGTGACGCAATTCTCCGGCCGAGTTGTGACATGGCTTCACATTTTGCCATACACGGAAGTATCACGGAAGTATTCTGCCCTCTGATAAGACGTCACCCTCACAGGACCCGTAAAATTTGGCCCACTTGTCAGCTCGCACCCATACTCGGGTCATGCGTGCGAGAGTGCGAGACGGGCATTTTCCGTGACATGGGTTGATTTTTGGAAAGCAAGCGAGGCCGAAATACGGAGGCTCTGATGGACGTTAAATGCGAGGAGCTTATTGTAGAGTTTTTCTTGTGCAGGACAGCTCAGTACTGTTTTCTGTGCAAGCTTTTCGTTTGAAATAGGATTTTGCTGCAATGGCGCCCGTGTCGCTAGAAGACAATGTGCCTTCAAAGGCCAGCGAGTTGACAACTCGTATCGTTCCCGCCGTTGAGGAAGAGCGGGAGACGACGTGGCGGCATTTTTTCTGGGATGCGTGGGACAAGACGCCCGAAGAGAGAAGGCTGATTTTCAAGGTATTTTGAAGTTATTTAATTCTAGAATTCCCTGGTGGGTTTGCTGACTTCGCAGATGGACATCACCTTGATGACTTTTGGATGTCTTGGAACATTCATCAAGTATATTGATAGGTAAAATGAGCCATCCGCCCTTTTCTTCCAATTATTAACTGATGATTGATGAACCATCTAGATCCAACTTGAACACGGCGTTTGTGTCTGGAATGAAAGAGGAAATGTCACTTTACGGGAACGTAAGAACTCCGCACACGCCTAAAGCCGAGACGATGACTGTTCTGACAAGAAAAAGGAGCTCAATTACGCCAACACCGCGTACAGTGTAGCGAACGTATGAATAAGATCCATTCGAAGGAAACATTCTCAAGGAACGAAGTCACTGACACTACGAAGATCATAGGACTGTGGCCCGTCAGCATTGCCCTGACTCGTTCGACCCCGAGATACTTCATCCCGTAGGTATGCACTTAACAGGCTTTCCTTTCTGCCCAGTACTGATCCAGCGGTGTTCGACCAGGCTGATGGAAACAGGATGGACCATATGGTAAGACCATCTTACTACAGCCTGGTAGACTCTAACAATGAGCAGCACTCTTGGTCAAGCCTTCATGCGTACTCCGCTGCAAATGTACGTCATGAGGTTCTTGCTTGGTCTTTTTGAAACGTGAGTCCTATTCTTCAATCGACGGCAAGATGTTTCCAACAATATTGACTGGAGCAAGTGGTCATTGGTCCTCAAGTAAGTGCAGCTCTTGGCCATGGACGTGGCGGTCGGTCTCACCTGCTACATAGTCATCTACCTATGCGGTGCATGGTATCAGAAACGAGAACTATCCCGCGTATGTCGAATTGCCAGTGTAACAGCACGCGGCGGTCTGAACTGACACCGACGCTAGAGAATTGCAATCATGAACTGTGCCACATCCATCGGCCCCATGTTTAGCTCGTACCTCCAAGCGGCGGCATACACGGGACTGAATGGTGTTCACGGCCTCTCAGGCTGGAGATGGGTTAGCGCTTTCGTAGACAAGGCGAAAAACAACTCGAAATGGGTGCTAACCCAGGTCGCAGCTTTTCATTATTGACACCGTCATCTCCGTCGGAATCATCATCCCGCAATTCTTCTTCTACCCGGATGTCCCGGCGAGACAGCAGCCAAGCATTGTCTTCAGCGAAGCCGTAAGCCAGCGATTCTTTCAGACATCCCCTTTCCGTCTGAATTCACCACGTAAGCAGATGCTGACGGGCTTCTTTGACAGGAGATAGAGCTCGCTAGAGACCGCAACCCAAAGGAGGGCCGCGTCAAACAGGGAGCCTTTACCTGGGCCCAAGCCAAGCGCTGTGTCACGACCCCGGATATTTTTCTTTTGTGGCTAATTTCCGTGTAAGTTTCTGGTTCTCCTTTCCTTGCTTGACATGATGGTCGATAGAAGGCTTACTTGGCTAACCAATCTCCTTCATAGTTGCAACTCCGTCGCTCATATGCCCTCCGACTCCATGGCGTTCTGGTTCAAGGCCTGGAACACCATCAAACCGAGCTCATATACCGTCCCACAGATAAGTAAGTTATTTTCTCCACGAGAAGATCTCAAGCAAAGTACCTGATGAAAGCAGACAACTACACCACTCCTCTCGGAGGCGTGACCGTGATCCTCACGCTCGTGTTTGCCTGGTCCAGTAGGTTTAGCATAGGCCACCATAATAGTCTCGTGACTCATTGATGTTCCTGCAGGTGACACTTGGTTGAAGGGCCGTCGCTGGCCGATGTTGGTGGTTGGCGGTGTGGTTACTGGCATTGTTTGCATTCTCTTGGCCACTACGCCCGTCTTCCCTCAAAACAAAGCCTTTAGATGGTTCCTCTACTACAACACGAACTGGGCTTTCGCTGCCAACACCATGTTTTGGTCTTGGACACAAGACACACTGTGAGCACCTCTGAAGCTGACGAAGCGGTCCGAGCTGATCCTGATGGCGAATGTAGCTCCGGGGACCCCTTGACTAGATCGTTTGCAAGCGCCGGACTGAATGTATGCAGTTGGACAACTATAGCCGTGGTGTAGGTAGCTCCTGTTCCCTCATTCATGTTGCGTGAGTACACTCCTGACAAGGCGCCTACAGACCCCTGTTCGCTTTCAAGACGGTCGATCAACCTGCGGTTATCGGCGGCAACTGGGGCGCGGCGGGGATGGCGTTTCTCTATGCGATCGCCGCCCTCACACTTGCTTACATTCAGTACAAGCGGGAGAAGAAGAGATTAGAGGCCGAGGTCGAGACGAGCGGCACGGAACACAGTGGTTAATCCGCGGACACTGCTTACTGCTGTCCGTGTCTACTCAAGTAGTTACCGAGTGGGATTCACCTAAATCCTAGGTTTTGAGATCTAGGAGGCTTATTTAGTGATTGTGAGTAGAACCTCGACACTTAAGCCACTGCGAGTGTAGCTGTTACTGCGGAACAAGATATGCAGAGGCAAACCAAGGAAGGGTCCCTCGGGCCATAGATCCATTCTCGATGGCAGATGGTTACGGCAACGCAATGGGGAATGTTGTCTCCACAGGTTGGTGCATACACTGGTCACCGTTCGTCTGTTCTTGCGGCGGCGGATACAGCGACCATGGCTTTGCGGGGTCTTGAGGACAGGATCATCGGAGGCGTTTAGTTCAGGCTGAGTAGACTGAAGAGGAAACGATGAGAGAGACTTACGGACGGATTTAGTAGTCGTCTGGTTGTCAGCTGTCTTTGGGAATTGTCCTACCAAGTAGGGGTATGCGAGATAAATGCAGAACTCCTTACAACAAATGTTGGAAACGTCTGCTCATGCATGGAAGACAGTGAAACGGTTGGGATATGTAATTCGACTGCTGGTGCTCACGCAGAAACAGGTATTGGCAAGTGATTTGAGCTCGACTGCCAGCTGCGAAGGTTACATGGGCAGCTTCGTCTGAAAACATCGGTGACGGAGAAAGGCAATGAGCGCGGAATATACAAAGCCCATGCTTGACAAACAAATCCATACTTTGTCTACTTGAGCCGTAAAACGCAACGATAGGAGGCAAGGACGAAAATGGAGGAGACTTTCGTCAACTGATGGTGGTATCTTGACGGAGTACACCGTTCCACAACGCAAGTTTGTATGGGAGACACGGGTTTCGTCGAGTGTACAATCCAAATGATTGACGCCCTCAGTCACAAGAACTGGGTTCTCGCCCCGCTATCGTGGCACAAAGAAGGAGAGTTGTTGAAGTGGAGACGCAAGACGTGGGGAGTATTGGAACGCTTTACTGAGGGCATTGATTCGGATTCCTGAAGATATCTGCGGGGTACCGCAGCTTTCAACCTAGTCTAGGTCGTCGGGGGCCAGGAGGATTTGTCGGGTTCGTCGATGCTCCGGAAAGAGGGGCACTGGTTCTCGGTCGGTTCTTGCGGGAGGGTGATGTTGGAAGGTGTCGTCTCGGATTGTCGACTGAATCGGATCAAGGTGTCGATGTGCTTGTAAGGGAGATTGGATCTCAGCCTGTGGTCGTGGAAGAGGGATCGTCGGGAGTATTGAGTCGAGTTGACAGGATGCCTGCATGATGAATGTTCCCGAGAGCGGGAGTGTCAGTAGGAGAAAGAAGACGCAAATCAAACAAATAATGGAAGGGCACCTTGGTCAAGGTTCCTTATTGATGGCACGAGACAGCCACAATAAAGGGGACAGGTCGCGGCGGGGGGTGCAGCGAACATGGTCGGCATCCGCGTTTGTGCCTTTCGGAGTGACGGGGCTGTTGTAGGTGTTTCGCGCGGAAAAAAGAGGGAACGATGTGAAAGGTTGATGTTAAGAGACTCGAATGACGCTGAGGTTCGTCCCGGTGGAGGCTGGAATTTGACAAAGAGGCAGGTGCATGGGCAAGGCGCCTGCCATGTCACGTACCTGTCAAGCATGGTCCAAAAGTGAGGTAGGAGCGCATCGAACGGCTGAGTAGGCTGCATGCAGAAGAATCTCTGGGAAGGCATGGGGGGGAAAGTGGTTACCGAGGAAGGTTATCAACCCAGGCAAGATCAACAAGAAAGAACCTAAGTCGGGGGCAGGAGCAGCAGCAGCAGTCGCAATGGCCAAAAGGTGCTGGAGCTTCGCCGGTCGGACGAGCCAACCTCATCCTCTGCACGTCTTTTGAAGCGCTCGAAGCTGTCGGCAAACCCGTTCACACCGTCCAACCCCCTCAAAGGCCCTCCGAATTCATCTTTGCTCGATCCTTGCAACAGTGCCTTGGTTTTGGCACTTGGGTTCCTCGCCGCCCACGCTTGGCCTTGACTTTGGTAGAATCATTTTCGTCCCCTCTCCCGCGACCCCCCGTGCCACTACGACGGCAGCCCAAGTCTCGAAACCCTCCGACGAACCATCTTGCGTGCGGTCGGCGAACCATGGGACATGGTCAGAACTCTCGCTGGCCCCAGCCATTGTCGTTCGGAGGGATCGAGACTCAGGCTTTCGGATTGCTGCTGCGGCTGAATATTCCGGCATAGTGGGCAGTCTCCCGTTATCTTTTGGGGGCAACTCGCAAACCCTATGCACTCTTTGCCGAGAACTTCGCAGCAAGTAATCATCTTCAAGCACGTCAGCCTTGCACACACACCCTTGGCTCACAAGACTCCTTTTGCCGTTGCGATGATGCTTCCTGTGATATTCCGATGCACTGCGCGTCGCCTTCGCAATGTCGACTCTGCAATTCACCGAGGCACCTCTCTGGCTTGGTAGGTATCGCGAGATGACTCCCGATTTCAGAGCTAAAAACCGGGAGGTATCCACTGCACTACCGCTGGGTGTACAGGGGGTACCTACCGATTCTAGCGCTAAAATCGGGAGGTACCCTCTGTGGATACAGCCGGCAGCCTAGGTACAGTGCCCAGGTACCCTCAATCCCTGAACAACGGAATGGTGCAGTTCATGCACACCAAGACTCCCTTCTTACCAGTCACCATACCATCGACGAAGCCGATGCATCATCCATTCCGTAGGAACATATTCCATGAATGTCGTCATGTTCCCTTCTCACCAAATTATATACCATACCCAAGTGTTGTTACTTCCCATGGCCGTCTGCTGTGCGCCAGTTGTCGAGGCACTGAACTATTTCTCGAATGGTTGCATTCCATTGGCAACACCGGCTGTGGGTGTGGAAACTCAGACACGAATATCCAAGCTTCCAATACTACTACTTCCAGAACAATGGTGCGGATGATGCTCGACATCTGCCGAGTGACAGCTGCATCGCCAACATCGGGAGCTCTTGACACACCATACGCCCGTAAACCTCTCGCAGTCCTCTGGGTTGTGCTCTTGACGGACCACCTCGAAAAAGACGACTACGACCTTTTGAGAAATAACTAATCTGCTCCCAGACTCTGTAGCAGAGAACTGGGTTGACCGCATGATAATCCACGGGACTGAGGAGAACAAGGTTGTATAAATAATGGTGGACGCGTACGAACACCATTGTTTCGCTGGCTGGCAGAATAAGAGTCGTTGATCTGGGATCGAATGGCAGGGACCGGATGTTGTGTTTACGTGACACTGTCGATAGCGGCCTACCTCTTTCTTTTTAACCTAGTCTGTTCTCTATTTGCCAAACTAATGTCGCTATTGCAATTTTCGCTTGGGTGAATTATCTGATATGGCCACATGCTTGCATTCAAGCTCAGTCCTGGCATTCTTGCTGTCGGCAAGGGTGAGCTAGCAAGCGTAGGAGATGATGTCCCAGGTCGAAAGGGGGGGTTCAGAAGCAGAGACTCGATCCCCTCTCATTGAACTTGGTCCATCATTCCGATGTCTCGAACCAGCATGGCACTCCAAAAGTATGCCTTTCGAGTCTCTGAATAAACGCGATTGGCTTGGCTTGATCACTGGGTAGCGCGGTAGACGACGTCTTTGGTCTGGTACTCCAAGAGGCTCCTCTCATCGAACGCTTCAATTTAGCGCCTCAAGTATTAGCTTCTTCGGCTAAGAGGGAAACAGACACTATCAGGGGAGTCGCAATTATTCGCCAGCTCTGTTGTTGTTTGAGTCGGCAGCTGAATGTTGACTTCGAACACGGTGAAGGTGAGAGGTCCTTAATTCATCTGCAAAAGAAGTCTTCAAGCCAAATCACAATCTCAAGCACTCACCCCAACGAAATGCAAAAGAATCAACTCGATCCCCAAAAAGCTAGCAATCTGGGTTAAGGCATATCATCTGGGACTGCTTCACTGCGACTTGGCTAGACGCGAGCCGGGAAGAGCCGTGTCCTGCGACAAGTTGCCACCAAGTCACTAAAACGATGGTGTGACCACCCATTTTCCCTGCGACAGCCCAGGATGCTAGCTTCAGCAATATGGCGGAAGCTCCATCGTCACCCTCGTCATGTTCGGCGTGGGTATCGTACGGGATCTTGAGCCTGAACGCCAAGAGAGTAGGCTTGTTACCAAGGTTGCGCTCTCAAAAGGGACTGCTGAGTGGGTACACCGTCATGCTTCGAATGGCGTGGACAAAGGCCAACCTAAGATTTGCACCCAAGAAGTCCAGAATGATCGCTCAGTCATTTGTTCATGTCAGAGCATTATTTCCTCCCCATCAGGGGCCCTTCCAACTCAAAAAGGCTGAGACACATACGAATAGCTGGGATGGTCTACTTGGACAAAGTCAGAATGTCGTCAAGCCATCTCGCTCTCAAATTCCATCGGGCGGTGTGACCAAAGACATGCCAGACGCGGAAAGCAGAGTCAGCAGTCTTTCACTACAGAGCGTTTCATTCAGGGCATGAACTTTCGAGACCACGGTTCAAATGATTTGAAATGGCTCTTCTTGAGCCTGAGTCTGCTCCCAATGTTCATAAGCAAGTATAGATTGATGTGCGGCTTCGAACTCAGCTTCAGGGCAACCGCTTTCCCTCATGTTTCTCTTTGCAAGACCATCGAGCACACATATCCTGCAGGCAACCCAGCATATTCTCTTAGATTGGGTGCGTGTTAATTGCGAGAGGAAACAACGGTGGCGGCATCTCTGGCCCCCGAGCGATGTCTCTGAAATGGCTTTGACAGAGAATTGGACACTTTAAGCGGCAGCCAATCTCTGCGACTGTCGGTAAAGAGATCGGAAGACTCCAAAGATGACTGGGCTGTCCCAACACCCGGAACGGGGAGGAAAACAGCCTCAGGGATGACGGTTGTTCGATATCATCGAACGCGATGATATGGGTCAGCATTTCGGCATGCGTCTGTTTCACGAGAAGTCATCTTCCGTTGGCAACAAGCAACCCAGCATCCCTCGTCTGTTCCTTCTCGGCATGACCTACCTGGATCACGCCGGCCGTATTGATGGGCATCCTGTACATCAGAGAGATGTAGCAGGTGACATCCGCCCTAACTGTGGGGATGCAGGCATGGACTTTGCATATTGACTGCATCGAAGCCTGCACCGACATGAACATCATAAGTATCAGTTTTTGTCCTGGTTGATGCGTGTTCTTGAGGGAATCTTCGCGGTGGTCCTGACGCCTGTCTTGTCAAAATAAGCCGCCGTGTCGTTTGCAAATTGGAAGGGGGCAACCCCAAGGGGCTCGGTATAGGCTGTACATAGTCATGCCCATCATGTTTTCCCGTCTCTGCATCGTCAGAGCGCTTTCAGAGGAGTACTGAGCCGTCCGGAATGACTAGCAGCAGCAGCATGTGTTGCGTCGGACCACGTCACTGCTCTGAGCACACCATATAGATATCGAAGAAAGATGAGTCGCAGCTGACAGTCACGGCTTTGAATTGCTGCGCGCAGATTGATCAGAAGTCTGAGTTCCTGGGATACATGTTGGAGGGCAGGTGCAGGATGTCGCCTTGGGGGCCCGAGAACAGTCTTTCGAACGCTCTTAGCTCAGTACAGCAGTATGAAAGCTTTTCTGGAACGCCGCCATCTATCGTGTGGGGCTCATCATAAGGTCAGTCCGCTTTAACGAGTTCTCTGCCGCAGAGGGAGCAGCACATGGGCAACCACTCATCCGGCTCATCACGAACGCGCACGATTTTCCGAAGGCCCCCGATATAATTATCTCGCCGGGGTGCGTGTGCCTGGATCAACAAAACATTAGGAGGAGGTCGGAACGAGCTATGTTCTGGAAGAAGTACGAGTGCGGATCTGTGGGTTGACGGACATCTTTTGGATAATCGTGTGGCTTGCTTTTAACTGTGAACCGCGCGGCAAAGGAGATGTGAATCAACTTGGTGTGCTCGTTACAGGAATTATCCCTCTTAAAAGCAGTCTCCTTCTCTTATATAAATCATGCAATTCGCTCTTCGCCATGTGCGGTCATGTCGCCGAACTTCGTGGAAATTGTGAGTCGCTCCTTGGCTTTGGCACTAGACAGCAACTACCTATGCTTCGCGACAAGCTAATCTTCCGGAGCCCGTTGACTCTTCTTTGACTCAACATGGGCTTCGTGAAGCGCCCTATGGTTTCCCGGGTCAGTGGCCTTTCAGGAAGCCAGATAGGAAGCTTGATACAGGCTGGGACATGGCATAGTAGAACATCCACCTCAACGTCCACACGGAGACGCCGAGGTGCCCGTCATTTTTTAAACGCTACCGAACGTCGTGCTCAAGATATACGTACTTGTCTGATTCAAATCTGTCCAGCTGCTACGCTGCATAGTCCTGGTGTGATGTCTGTTCAAGCCAGTCGGCAACACACTGATATTGATCACGCGCATTACGGGAGCAGGAGCTTGAAGAGCTTGAGGAGGGGATTGGGTCTGGTTGATTGAGCGGATGACTCGAACCTCTGCAGATCTCTTTTGACGCCCGCTGAACAAGGAATGCCGAGAACAAAGATCCATAGATTTGCAACACACGACCAGAATCTGTTCGTGGTCCAGCACTTGGACCTGTTTGGTGTTTTCTTCTGGATAATATAGACCACGGGTGTAAGCTAGCCCGACCGTCTGTCTAGGCAGCATTTTCCCTGTGGCTGTTTCTATTGGCTTGTAGTTGTCTTGTCAAAGTGGGTGACACGGTAGTTCTGGCGCCGCTGAGAGCCAAGTGGTCATGACGATGCAATAGTCTATACTCAGAGTCCTCGCGGTACCTCATGGAAACGCGGAATGAGCGAAGCAATCGGCGAGCTTCGTAGGCACTAGATAGTTCTGCGAGAAAGACGGTCGGTCACATTGACCTGCAGGCTGCAAAGTAAGTTCGCTACACATACTGCAAGTTATAGCCGCAATATTTGCAGTCGCGCTGTGCAAATAAGACACTGGTCGGCGTCTTAAAGAAAACATTTCTTGTGAGTTACAGGCGCGCAGGTCATTAGGAATAAAGGTGTATTATAGGAGTAACTATTTAGAAGAGTGGTCTATATCGCAGGCTAATATCTATATACGTAGTTTACGTAATACTATACGTTATATAATAGGTAGTGAGGCTATAGCTTAGATTAAGGGTATCGTAATATACCCCCTTAGATATTATAGATAGCTAAAAAACTTATTTCTTATTACTATATACCTAAAACCTATTTAAATTTATTATATATAATATATAAAAATAGCTTTTAAAGTAATAAAGTAAATAAATAAATAAAATTAGTGTTTATAGTTATATTTATAGAATATAAGAGTACTTAATAAAGTTACTTAATTATTAAAGTAAGTTATAAATATACTTAGAATTAATAAAATTTCCTAATATAGTTAGTATAAGCTATTAGGTATAAATAGTAGAGGTAAATAAAACCTCTTATACCTTCTTATAATTAAATTTTTCTTCTTTAGACTACTTATAATTTATAAAAATAAGTTTTTAAAAATCCTAAATTACTTATTATAATACTTATATATTATTAAAATAATTATTAGATTAATTAATATAATTATTAGAACTTTTACTAACTATTTAATAGATAGAATTTATAATACCTATCTCTAAGAAGAAAGTTACTATTTATATATATAAGGTATATAAATATAAGAAGGTTACTACTAATACTGCTACTACTACTAGTAGCCTCCCCTTTATCTCTAATAATAATAATAATAATAAGGAGCCTATTATACTTCTTAGCCCCCTTATACCTCCTCCTCTCTATCCCCCCTATCCTACTATTAAGGAGGTTGAGGATAAAGGTAAGTATAATACCTTATATATATACTATCTAAAGCGTTTTAGTTATTAGAGGTATTATACTAATTATTTAGAAATAGCTCCTTAAGGACTTCTCTATTATAAGGTCCCTTATAAAGAATACTTTAGGTCTACTCTTATAAATAAGACTTAAAGTTACTATTATAACTTTATATTTATAGCTATTAGTACCTTTAGTATAAAGTACTATAAGAAGAATTAGTATATATTATATACTTCTACTTCTTATAGCTATCCTTATATCCTTTTAGTACTTATTATAATACTTTTTATTTATTACCTCTAAGAGGTTATAAAGTTTAACTTTACTAACTAAGTTATAAATATAATACCTTTTTAGAAATATCTTTTAACTTTAGAAGTAGTTTTTAAGTTTTAGAAGCCTTTTTTAATTTATTACTAACTTTAAATATAAGATCTTAATTACTAGAGAGCTAGTATTTAGTATACTTTTACCTTTACTTAGAGTAGTATTACTAAAACCTTTACCCCTATTATATTTACTTTTATACTTTTAGTTACCCCTACTTTTATACTTACTCCTCTTCTAGCTCTTATTATACTTATTATATTTACTACCCCTCTTATTATATCTACTACCCTTAATACTATACTTATTATCTTCTCTCTACTTAATAGTAGATAGGAAGTCCTCTTTAGTTTTATTATAGTTAGTAGACTTCTTATAGCTACTTTAGTTTAATACTAATAGAGCTAATTAGATATATTTACTACTACCTTTTATACTTATTAGAGCTAAGTTTTATTATTAAGTTTAAGGGGTTTTTATATATATTTAAGGCTTTAACTTAAGATAACGTTTACTTTTAAGCTTTTTAGACTTACTTTTAAGCTTTTATAAACTAAATTAGGCTTTTTAGTTATAAAGCTAAATATAGACTTTTTAGTTATTATACTACCTTATTTCTTATTATTCCTACTTTATATCCTTTATAATAAATATATATATATCTATTAGGTTTAATAATATATAAAAATATTTAAATTTACTTCTAAAAAGGTTTTTTATAAAACTATTAGTAGGTATTAAGTCTATAGGTATATAAACTATATTAAAACTACTCTTTTAGAACTTTTATTATAACTATATATTTTAGATATCTATATAGTAGAGATATATTATAATATATTCTCTATTACTAACTATAAGTCTTATTATCTATTAATTATTATAGTTAATCTTTTAGGTGTTTTTTCTTATATTTAATATTATATCTTAGAAGAGTTTTTTAAATATTATTACTTTTTTTATAGTATTTTTAAAGCTTAAAAGCTCTACTTCTATTATAGATATTATAATAGTATTTTAATATATAGTTTTCTAATATATTATACCTCTAAAGAGGAATATAATATATCTTTAAACTAATCTCTATATTTCTTTATTATTAGTAAATAAGGTATTACTTATAATCTAGAGAGCTTATATACCTCTTATATCTCTAAAGTAAAAAGTAAGGAAATATATTATATAGAGGTATTAGATTATCTAGTTAACTACTATTATATAGGCTAATAAAGGATTAGTGAGGAACTATAATAGATATATAGCTATAAAAGCTATATTTAGATATACTATTATTACTAAATAAAGTATAGAACTAACTTTCTCTTAGTACTCTTTTATATATATAAGAGAAGCTTATTCTTAGTTCTTTTTAAGTTCTCTAAGGGGTAATAAAGTTATAAGATATATTCCTTTTTAAAGATTAAAATACTTAGTAACCTTCTTAATATATAAATTATATACTAAATAGACCTTTTAAACTATATAATCTCTAACTATTTAGATCTTAAGATAATATTTAATAGCTCCTTAGTCTTTAAGTTTATATTTAGCTTTTAGTTTATTAATAATTTATTCTACTTTAGAGGAGTAATCTTAATAATATAAGATAAGAATATTATCTATATAAAATAAAACTAAGATTTAATATTTAAGATCCTAAAAGAGATATATCTCTTTTAGATTTAGGGTAAGTTTTAGCTTTTTTAGAGTTACTAAGAAATATTTATACTAGAGGAGAGGTATATTTCTAAGGCTATATAAAGCTTTATTAAGCTTTATATACTTTCTTTTATATTTAAAACCCTCTAGGAGTTAATAGTAAATTAGAGGTTTATTTAGATCCCTCTCTATATTTAAGAAAGTATTATCTATATTAAATTACTATATTTTAAAATTAAACTAAGTAGTTAGGGCTATTATAATATAAAATATTTTTATAGTAAAAGTTACTATATATATATTTTCTAAAGTGCTCTTCTTTTAGAGGTCTCTTTATATATAGATCTTAGCTTTAAAATACTTTAAATTACTATTTATATTAACTTTATATATAAAAACCTATTTTAGGAGTAGGGGTCTTAATTATATAGATTATTAGTTAATTTCTTATTATATTTCTTTTTTTTATAATTTCTTAATTTTAAGCTTTACTACCTCTATAAAATACTTATATAGATATTTTAGGAGTATTAGAAGTTCTTTTTAACTTTAGGGAGGTAATTAAAACTTAGATATATATATATCTTACTCTAAATCCTTATTATTATACTTTTATTTCTAACTTCTAATATAACTCTATATATATAAGTAAAGTATTATATATCTAGAAAAACCTTTTTTTATTACTTTCTTTATATTTAATATAAATATTATAAAGAAGGCCTCTTAGGTATATTAATCCTTAATAGGGAGATCTTTTTCTTAGTATTTAATCTTAAAGAATAGTTATTCTAATTTATTTTTCTTATTAGTTATATTAGAATAAATCCTTAAGATATTATTAATAAATAAAATAAAGTCTCTAAATCGCTCTAAAGACTATTAATTATATTAACTTAAATAGCTTACCTTTCTATAATCCTTCTAATTATAAGTTCTCTTTAGAGCCTCTTCTAAGTTTTTTACTTTATATACTTAATTTATAACTCTATATATTCTATCTTTTAACTTAAAAAGGTCCTTAAGAGATATTAATACTCTTTTTTCCTTATCTATATTTAGTATTAATATTTTAAGTTAAACTTAAGGTTTATTATCTTTACTTTAACCCTTATTAGGAGTAGTATAAATACTATTATCCCCTTTTAAAATATCTCTAACCTCTTTAGCTTATTTATAAGATTTATTATTAGATATATTTAGTATATTAACTTTCCCTCTCTAGCTTCTAATTATAACTTAAAGTTCTAAAGTTTATTTAGAAGTAGGAAGACCTCTTAGAGGCTTTTTTTAGGTCTCTTTATATATTATAATATTTTATAACTATATAACTAAGGTCTCTTATTCTTTAAAAGTATTTTCTACTATATTATTAGTTTATTCCTATATACTTAGAAGCTTAAGTACTAAGTTTAAGAATAACTTAAGCTTTAGTTCCTATTTAATAATATAATATATAATCTTAGCTAGTATTACTATATATTTATTCTCTTTTAAGTAGAACTTTAATTTATTAAACTATATATTATATATTATAATTACTCTCTTAAATATAAGTATTTAGATCTTATATAAGTTATATATATTATTAATATACTTAACTAGGTATCTAATATATCTCTATAGGTATACTTTATAGTACTTTCTTTTTTATCCTTTTTCTTATTCCTTTTTAAATAGGTATATATAATAACTATATATATATATTTATCCTTAGTATAGCTAAAGGTCTCTCCTAATTATAAATATATAGAAAGAGGCTTACTATTAGAAGTATTAAATATATTATTTCTTTTTTAATTTAATTTAGTAACTTCTAATTAGTCTTTTACTATAGAGATTAATTAAAAAGATAAATCCTTATAAGAGTTAATTCTAACTATATTTCTAGGGGAAGATTAGCTTTTTCTTATATCTTAATACCTCTTAGGATTACCTTTTAGCTAGTATACTTTAAATTACTTATTAGCTCCTTTATATCTATTAGGGGTGTCTTAAGTATAATTCTATTATTTTTTACTTAGTATTAATAGTATATACTACTATTAATAGTAATTATAGCTATTTTATTATCCTAGTAGATAATATAAATTACTAATCTATATTACCTTTTAACTTATTATTTAAAATAGAAAAGTACTATAAAGACTTCTTTAAATAAGTAGTATATTAGGGGGAACCCTTATAGCTTACTTAAGTATTTATTCTTAATAATTAGGATATAAAAAGCTTTTAAGATTACTTTAAAAAGGTAATAGAAGATATCTTAGAAGATATAATAATATAGATAAATCACTTTATTTTCTAATTTTAAATATAAAATAACCTTTTTTATATAAGTTCTAATATATATTTCGTATTATATCTATATTAAGCTATATATCTTCACCTCCTAAATATTTTTAATTATATATTTAAGAGCTTTAAGGCTTAAATAGTTAGAATAAAGATACTATAGGTATATATTATCTAACTAATCTCTATAATAGTTATATATATCTTATCTATAAGGGGCTTTTACTAACTAGGTTATAATAATAATATATATAAAACTTACTAATATACTTCTAAGAGGGTATAAAGAAAGGGGGTTATATTTAAAGAAGACTAAATTATACTTTTAGATTAATATAGTAATAACTACGCTTTAAATAAGGTTTCTTATATATAAAGTATAGTTAAGTCTATAAAACTAAATCTTCTATATATTAAGTTAACTTTTAGATATAATATTAATATAAAAACCTTTAATATAAGTAATATCTTTAAGTATAAGGTTACTTAATACCTATTTATTTTAGCCTTTAAAAATCCTTTTAAGAATATAGGTTCCCTAGTTTAAAACTAAAATCTAAGTTATACCTACTTTTATAATATCTTTTAAACTAAACTTTATATAGAAGTTATTTAGTAATAGTGATTTATTATTAACTAAGTATATAGTATTATAGTTATTATAAACTATATTATATAAGAAGATATATAGTAGGGTAGAAGTATTAAGTAAGTATATCCTTAGTATAAATACTTTAGGAAGGCTTTATAAATTAATTATTATAGCTATAATATTAAATAGGACTTTAGTGAGTTTATAGTTATAACGCAGCCCTCCTGCAAAAAGACTATAGCAAAATTCACCCTATATGTAGGCATAATTCCAGAAACACTATATAGGCACTTTAACCTATACCCTCTACTAATTAAGGAAAACAGTATAGAAACCCTATATATTCCTATTAGCAGGCAAACCCTCATATAAAGTTGAACGCACGCCTTAGCTGAATAGACTAGTAGAATAGTAATAGCACTAGCTGCATAGCGTAAGGCTAGTAGCACTATATATAGTAGGGCTAATCATATTAGGGCTAAACAGGTTACTAAGGCTCTTATAGCCTAGCTAATAACAGCTTCACTAAACCTTCTAGTAAGGTACTATAAACACTACTATATAAGAGATAACTCCTTAACTAAAGAGGTTATTAGAAGAGCTTCTTATAGCTAGAAGTATAAAAACTCTACTACGTATAGAGCGTAATACCTATCCCTCTTCCTCTTCCTCTTCCTCATCCTCAAACCCATATTAATAATAACCTATAATAAATCCTAAAGCTTTATAATATCTATACCACAAGAGATATATAAGAACGCTAATCCCCTATGAGGTATACCCTTCTATAAGTAAATAGCTAAAGGTATCGCTATATAAGATAATATCTATATACTAAACGAAGCCTTTAAATTCAGTAAGTACTTTTTTACTAATTAGTAGTATATTATTAGAGTAGTAATAGCTAGAGCTCTTATAAATACCCTTAAAGGGGACCCTCTTTATACTATAATTAAGGTAATAAATAATAGCCCTAAATACCTCTACGTAGAGGCTATGTATATCTCTAGCTATCCTAAAGAGTAGCCCTTCTTCACGTAAGCCCTCTATAATACTAAGGCAGAGGCAGCTTAGGCCTAAGTATAGGTATAAGCATAGTAGGGCTTATTAGTAAGTACGCCTTATACTAAATAGAGAGAGTATTACTAATAATAGTATAGCTACGAAGGCGTTAACCAGCCTGATCGAATAAGAAGACTATAATAATAGTAATAACTTAATAGTAAATAGCGAAGTAGTGATAGAGATAGTGTTAGTAGTATAAGTGATATATGAGAGAGAGGATAGGTTAACAGTTTAGTAGTTAGTAATTAAGTAATTAAGTAATTATAAACTATATTATTATTAAAGTGAAGTTAAAGATTATAAGGTTATTAACATACATATATAAGTGCAGCTATAGTTAGGAGAGTTATAATCATATGACCAAAGGCTATATGTATTATTAGGAGGCGTAAAGTTAGGAGGGTCTATCGCTCTAAGCAGGTAAAAATCACTATAAACAGCTAGAGGCTAAAATAGGACTTTAGTATTTAACCTCTAATTAGATCTACTATTTTAACTACTTCTTCCCCTATAGTTTCTATACTATTAGCTCCTTCTACTATATAAGTTACTTTTTCTATAGTTAGTATTACTTATTTAGTTTAAGATCTATCCTTTATATATAATTATAGCCTTAATATTTATCTACTTATTTTCATTAAGCTTAAAAAGGATTTCCTAAGCTTTATTATTATTTATAGAGATCTAATAGAACTTATAAGACCTCTTATAAGTATACTTTAAGTATTTATAAACTTTAAAGGTTTAGGAATACTCTTCTCTATATAAGTAGCTATTAAGATATATATTAGAGGGGTTATTAAACCTCCCTCTTAAAGTAGTAAATAATATATTTAATTTCTAAGGCCTCTTAATAAGTAAATACTTATAAGTTAAGGTTAAAAAGATAATTTTATACTACTCTAAAGTATATATTAGAAACCTTAAACTAATATTTATAATAAGCTATATAAACTTAATATAAGCTTAATTTAAAGTAAGTTAGTATCTAACTATTTTAAAGAAGGTTTATAATATAAGTTTTCTTTAGATCTCTAAGATATTAAGTCTTTTTACTTCTATATAATAATAATATTACTCTATATACTAAATAGAGAGGTTAATATTTAAATTAGCCTTCTTAAGTAAATAAAGATAGTTTTTATAAATTATATTAATAACTATAAGTATAATAAATATAAACTATCTCTTAATCTTATATATAAATACCTATAAAGCTATCTTTAACTAGGTCTTATTATTTAGGATAGCTAATTTAATATTAATTAGAATAAGGTTTAAAACTATCTTATTAACTTATATTTAGAGGTTAAGGTAATATATTAAAAAGGTCTATTAATCTAAAGAAGTTACTATATAATCCTTAACTATTATATTATATTTTAATTTAATATCTTTATAAATAGTAGTCTAAAGTATTTATAGAGATTTTAAGAAAGAGGATAATCCCCCTAATTTATTAGAAGTAATACTTATTTTCTCTTTATTTCTTTAGGTCTCTATAATTAAATAGGTATTCTCTAATATACTTTTAGTAACCTCTATTAGATATTTAGCTTCTTTTAAATATTACTTTATTTATTTATTATATTCCTCTTAGTATTTTATATTTAGGAGGGTTTAGTACTTAGTAATAAATTTAGAGATCTTTAAAGCTATAATTACTTATAAAAAGTTAGTATAATTATCTATATTTAAATTAATATAATCCTAAAGGCTTCTTAAGTATATATAGAACTTAAAATAAGTATATTATATAAACTAATTATTTCTTAATATAAGAATATCTCCTATAAGGGGAATTTTATTATTAATAGAAAATATAATAGATAAGGATAATAAAGGAATTAATAAAAAGAATAAGAATAAGTTTCCTATATATAACTTATAGTAGAGGGGTAATTTAAGCTATTAATAAAGCTAGGCTTATAACTCTTATAAGTTATAGATATATAAGTTATTAGGAATAAAGGTATATTATAGGAGTAACTATTTAGAAAGGTAGTCTATATCGCAGGCTAATATCTATACGTATAGCTTACGTAATACTATACGTTATATAATAGGTAGTGAGGCTATAGCTCAGATTGAGGGTATCGCAATAACATTCAAGTACTTTTAGCTCATAGTCCAAACCTAACTATATCAAGCAAGCCTTCACGGAGTGCTGGTCGTTCGCACAGTCACCAAGCGGATGGTGCGGTGTTGAAAAGGGTCTCTGACACGACCGCATTTGGCAAATAGAAACACCTCAACACCCTCCCCGTAAAAAGAATTGACAGTAGTCTAGCTGCTGCTTCTACACGGTTCGAGGTGTTCAGTCAACTTTCCTGGCACGCCAGCTGAAGTTCTCTAGGTCGCCCTTGGGCAATCTCAAAGCTCCAAGGACTTGGTTGATCCTCAAGGCCGCAAGGTGAGTATCAAAATTAAGGGATTCCCAGGACAGCGCTTTGAGATAGTCGCTAGAGATTGATTGTCGCATCATCCGTCATGGTGTCTTTATTCCTCGCAGGGGTCAGTCTGGGGCATTCCCAAGCAACTCATGCGTTCGGTGTGCCGCAGGACGGCCGGCGGGTCAAAAGTGCGGCGGAGCCTGTTTGAAGATTGATGGAAATGTCGGTGGTGACTTTTGAGAACGAAGCGAAAGGCTACAACAGGACTGCGTTCAGATGGTGAGGCGAAGTGAGGCCAGATAAGAAAGATGGCGTTGGCTTTTTCTCCCGCTCCCCTCCAATCTTCGCTACCTTGCGACCGTTGCAGGAAGAACTCTTCCCGCTTTCTGATTTGAGAATTGAAATCATTTAACTTGGAACTTTGAGAATTGCTTTCATCGGCGAGAAAGAGCAGGTATTGAGAACATCTAGATCGCAGGCGGCAAATCGCATTTGCGGGATGAGGTGAGCGTTTGGGTGGCGGTCTCACCCGGCCAGATCCACGGGATAAATTTGATTGTTTCAGCTGTCTTCCGCGGTGACTTGGCTGCCGGAAATGCCACAGCGATAACTGCAGATCAGATGTATCCTCTAAGCAGAGGGTGCAAGGGTGGTTCGCTACGAATTGTGGCTGTTGGGCGGCAAAGACGTGATAGCCGTGTTCGCCATCCTGAATAGGTCTTGATAATGGCAAACCTTTGACAAAGAAGGCTGGCTGGGGGTGCCTGGCGGTGATTGGTGTGGACGGGGGGCGATCCGAAGCAGAGTAAGAGAAAGTTCAAGTTTCCGGGAACGAAAGAAATTTGGTCGGTCGGAATTAGTGGGCATTTCCAAGTCGGTGAGTGTTTACTTTTCTTCGAGCACTTCGCTCATGAGAAACCCTCCCGACTTGCCAAAGATGTTTTCCACGGGCAAGCAGCTATCGGGACGCGGTGCAGAAGAGAGGGAGTGAGTGGACGTATTTCCCCAGTTGCCCCTTAACAACCGATTTGAGGCAGGCAGTCCCCCATTCTCATGACCTCGAGAAGGTCAAAGTTGAAGGTGAGTGTTGGAATCACCAAACAGAACGGAAACCATGCAAAGGCCTGTCCTTCAATAGAGTTCCAGGGGTCGAACCGCAAATGTTTACCAATACTGTTGATGAACAGGGCTTAGAATCTCCGGTGAGCATCATGCAGATCACTCTGGTTTTGGCGACAGTTCAAGCAATACTTTCGCTTCGAATACTGGGAGAAATCCTGTGGTTGGCCCAGACACTACGCGGATGTGAGAAAAGCTGATCCTGAGAAAACAAGGACGGGACTCCTTATTGTTCTGGTGTAGCGGTAAGCATGGCGAAACTTGACATTTTGAAAAGTTTTGACGAATGAGAAGGGTGTCAGCTGAACAAAACGAGGAGCGCCGTCATGTTAAGAATAGTGAGGACGCTCAGAAAAGGACTCTTTGTAGCAGTCACCTACAAATTCACACGAGTAGCAAAACATAGAGAGGACCAAAAAAGGAAAAGCGCCATCGAAGGAGCTCGAACTTGCAACCTCTAAATCAGACAAAAGATCATTGAGTTTCCAATGGTAACCAACCAAGGCACTATCCAAAGGGCAGGTAGAAATATGCTTAGTGTCGACTTCAGCTGCCATATAAACCTTGCCATCAGGTCCTTCCAGGGTCCCCTGTGTGGCAGAAGCAAGCAATGACGTCTACGAGCGCCCGTCGGTTCTTCTATGAATAATTTAGACACTGCGATGAATACGGGACAAGCCGACTACCATTAGCCATCTTGATTCATCATGTACCCTCAACCACCATGGAATTGACAATCGCAACCGGGAATCCCCTCGCAGGTCACCACGTATGGCATAAAGAGCACATTGGCATGCATTCTCCCAATGGCAAGAAGTTCTCAATAGCTAACACCAGCCGTCGACAATATCCACGTTATTCTTGAAATGAACAGCGATCAAATCTATTTTTGGAAGCCACTTGGTGGGCATGGCGCCGGCGAAGTAGTCGAAGAAGTACGTCTGGGGATCGTCATTGAGATGACAAGCATCCCTACAAGAGCAGCATCGATCAATCTGAAAACAGTCGATGCAATCCGTTGCGGATCTACGGGTTCCTTATCTGTGTATATTATGCAGGATCTTAACCGAACAGCCCAAGTGAGATTGACAATGGACGATAGACAATAGAAGACAACCCGCAGTTCTCGAAGAGACCAGTCTGTCAGGCAAGTAAGGGGGTAAGTGTGGAACTCACCTCCTCAGTTGCCAAGGCATGTCGAAATTACTCTTATGCTAATATGCGGTCGCTGTGAAGCCTTTGAGGCCAGCGACGGCCACGCTGACTTCGCGCAGAGGCCTTCTCGACCTTGTATCGTTGGAAATTTGGAGCCATCACACATCATAGGCAGCATCATACATGGGAAGCTCATGGGATTGGTCTGATCCTTCTTGCGAACGTCTTTCCTACCTTCTTCAACGTCTTCACTCTATTGCAAATAGGGGTAATTTAAAATATTTAAAGAAATTTCACAGAAGTGCTGAACTCAGTGGCAGTGATGACTCATCGATGAACTTGTTTGGGAGCTCGAAGTTCTACAGACAGATCAAACATGTCTTGAGCAGGGTAATGGTTCCCCAAGATGAGTTGACTTTGTACAAGTATGAAGACAGAGTAAAGCCTCGACAGACGCCCAGGGGAAACCTGCGGAGCAGAAAAACCGCCAAGACCAAAGAATCTCCGCATCATGAAGAGGGAAGACGTTCAGAAGTTCAGACATATTAACGGCAAAACAGAGAATAATCACTCTGAGCCTTGTCTACTCAAGGCCTTCAGGCGTTCTCGAGTCCTCCGCAACTCTTGGAAATGCTCGTTCGCTGTATCAGCCCACGCAGTCGACTTGTAATCGTCCAAAACCTCCTCCGCATATTCCTTGATCATCCCGAGCGCGTCGCTGTACCTGGCCTCCTCTAAATCACGCTGGACTGTGACGGCAGCCGGCTCCTCTCTGAGGCTGAGAGGGTCTTCGTACCGAGTTGGCGACAGATGTTTGTCCCGCTGGACCACAGAGATGAATCGACGAATGCGCTCCACGCGTTCGCGGTGGAACAGGTCGAGCGACTGCATCGATCGAGCGCATATGTCATGCTTGCGTTCCAGCTCGGTGAGCTCGGCGAGCTCGTCGACGGGAGTAGAGCCTGATGCAACATGCTTCATGCGATTGTCAGCTTCAGTGGCAACGTTGGAAAGCATTGGCTGCCTCACCTGGACTTGTTCTGCGTGAGAAGCAGAGCGAGTCTTTCTGCCATGCTCGACTTCACCTCGGGTGTCCGTCATGTGCGTTCCATGTCTGGAAGCCTTCTCCCTGGTCGGCCTGGTTTGCTCTGCATTCGTGTTGGCTTGAGCTGCGGACCGAGTCAAAATGCTCTCGTCGTCTTGGGGCTCCGAGTCGTTCGCGTCAGGTCGGCGAGCAGTCTTCTTCGTCTGCTGAGCTTGCACTGCCATTTTCTTTCCTCGAGATGCCTTTGTGGCTGCGGCTGCCTTCTTGTTGGCTTTCGCCTCGGCCATCCTGGCTCGAAAGGCCCTCCTTCTGTCGGCGGTCCATTTGGTCGATTTTTGGCTTCGTTTGGCGCCTGCCATCTGCACGTCAAAGTCAGAATCTGTTGATAGACTCGCTCGGAAATGGATCGAGATATCTGAGCCTACCCTTCTTCGTTCTGAATGATGCGGAGGAGACGATGGAGATATTCGGGATGGCGTCAAACCCCAAGTGTGGTGGTGGAAGAGGGAGGGTTTAGAAGTTGAGCGCGATTCGAAAACCATCAAGTCAATGGCCTGGCGCGGGGATTTACGCGACGCGACTCTGCGAAAGAACAACAATCCTCCAAGGAAGGTGCGACTAAGGCTACGTTCAAGCAACCTCTCCATCAAAGAGGCAGGCGGCGTTATCGGCGGACATGGACGATGACTGCCGCCTGTTGCTTTTTGATCCTGCTTTTCATTCCGGCTATCAATCACAAATGTATTGTCTTTGGCCCCCATCTTCTCATCCTCCCTGCCTCTCTCATTCTTGTACATCATTACAGAAATTGATTTGCCAGTGTTTACCACCAGCATCCCATACAACATCACCAGGAGAACCTGAGTAGTTGTGAGACGTTGCTATAGGTACCAAGCAGAACTCCTGGGCGTCCACTCCGTATTTCCGCTCATTGGAAACATATGTCTCTTGTTCAAGTCATGTAGCCAGTTGCTTTCTTTTGCCAACCTCTCCGCCTCAAGCTACCTTTAAGAATGTTGCTGGGCACAAGAGATGACTCGACTGACTTGCCGCAAATGCAAGTGCTAATGACCAATCTTTGCTGGGTGAAGTACCCATCGTCGCATGCTTTTCATTCATCAGCATGATGGCTTCATTCACCAATTGTGTGCAATGACTGCTTTTGACAATGTTGATTCCAAGAGTACGTAGCCAACCATCATCAAAGAATGCGAGCAGAGATCACTTAAATGGGGCCCTTGTTGAGTCTTTCATACACCTTCACACTGGTATTGAGTCACCTGTGAGAGACGATGCAGCTGAACCTAGCGCTTGACCCCGACCTTTCCCATGAGTATGAAAGGCCGCGATGGTCTCGGACACTTGTCTCGCTGTGAGAGCTAGCACGAAGGATCTGAGACTGTAGGGGCAATTCGCACAGTGATTAATCAAAGTGTCGAGGGTAGTATTACAGACTTCGCTGGACGTATTGAAAACACAATACAAGCAAGGAGTCCGATATCAATATTCATCCAGCCCCAAGTACGTAACGAAATAATACACAGAAAATCCAGGAAAATCCAAACTTCTCCACAGCATTCAACGCTTCCAGCATGAAGCGCTAGCTGGCGAGCCAAAGTCAGCCTTCATGCCCAACCATAAAGTCCATCACCATCCCGGTGCAAGATTGCGAGACCACGACATTCCATTCGCGACTGTTGGTACCCTCAGCCTGGGCTCTAGAGACCAGCGCTTCTTCCTTCTCACGGCGCATTCGCCTCCTTGCCCCTTGCGAGATGCGTGCCGGCCTCCATACATGGGGCCTGTCCTCTGCCTGGGACTTGCGATGCCTTCTACTTGCGCGTGCTTCTGCTTTTTGGATTTTGTGTATCTCTGAAGCGCGCCGGTAGTGAAGCTCCGTGGTTGGACTCCAAGGGTCGTCCTCGTAGTTGTCGCGTGGCACCAGCTTCGTTTCCCAGTCGATGGGGACGGGATCCGACGCAGCGTCGCTCTCTGCGCCTTTCTGTGCGTCGCCTGGCACAGAGTTCGTATCGCTGGATGCGTGGATGCAGTCCATACCGTCGTCGACTTCAGCGTCGTGCGCGTTTCGCCAAATTGTGCATACTTGGTTGCATTTCTTGCAAAGCAATTCTGCCTTCGAAAGCAATTCTGCCTTCGAGATCTCGGCGGAGGGGGTCATGGCCGTCTGGGTAAGGGGCTCCGACGGTCGGCATCTAAAAGAAATACGCGTTGGCCGAAGTCGAAGGATGAAGTGGTGGTTGGAGCCAACCTCTGAGCGAAGGGGATTTCGTGAGACTTTCTCCCACTTACTCAACGCACGGGACATGTAGGGACTACTGTATCGAAGTTGCAATGTCTTGTGGACATTGTGACCGGCTTGTTGGAGTCGCCAGTCTTGTATTTTCAGGGTTGGAGTCGTTTCGGGGGCGTTGGAGGTGTTTCGGGGAGCGGAATGATTGCTTGTAATGTTTGCTTTCTCAAAAAGGCAAGACCCCGGTGCTTTGCTGACAAAAGCCTTGTTGGAGGGTGGTTTCGTTGTGTTGTTGGTCCTCATGATGACCTCAGAGGTGGGGATCTCATTATTGGTTCGGGGCCCACTCCCGGCTCGTCGTGGTGTACATACTGGACCTTTTTTTCTTTTATCTATTTCTTTTCTGACCCATTCAGCACAAAGGAGTCAATGCGAAGATGCTTACAACAGTCAGATCCCAGAGTTCGGGTATCATACTGAATCTGACTGAGCTTGGGCGCTCAGCTTAGCCGCTTGAGATGACTGGCTTGTTGGGGTACATCGCAAGATCCCTGCATGTGTGAGATGAAGGATGTGATTGAGCAAGGGGCATACCCTTGGCGCTTGGCGGGGTCACCATGTGATTGTTGTTCCCGTTGGCATCCTCCGCTCATTTGGCCACTCATACCAGCGGCCGACATGTCTTGTCGCAGCTGTCTGTGTAATTGCGTCCGGCCAACCACTGAAATGACGGCGCCTGGATCCATTTATCCGGCCCCACTCGGCATGCGGGCGGTGCACCGATCCCGGTCACTGCAGCCCAGAGGAGTGAGTTGAAGGAAGACATGGCTCTGCTTCATGGAAGCGCGCAAAGTGCACTATTGGACATGGTTGAGATACCTTACTCAAGTGAGTGTGAGATTTATGAGATGCATCGAACCTGGCCTTCGCGATCAACATGGCCATTTACTTTGATCATCCTTACGATAGCCTCCCAAGCAGGGCCTCAAAGCTAATTACCTTTAGCTGAGGTTTGATTATCTCTCTTAAGTGTACTCCAGAAGACCTTCAATTGTTTACGGGCCTTAAACATGTTTAACTACGAGTCTGATCATATGCCATGCTCCCTTCGAGAATTCGCTCGCCGTCAACACTCGGGCTCTCCGTCTCTATAGCTTTGCCTTGCAGATGATCTCTATGAACCAAACGCATATTCGTCTCCAGCCTCGTAAGCAGAAAGAAAGGCTTTTGCTCCTCTCCGGGCACTGAGGGAGAAGAACCACTACTAACCGCTGCGCAAAATTCCTGGACAGGTTGGCTCCCGCACGAGCCTAAAGCTGCGATGAAGACCTTTGAGAAAGTGCAGGGCTATTAAAGAGAAGTAAACCTGCTACCGCTATCACAAAACGTAGGCGTTATGATGTAAATTGCATTACTGTGCTTGAGATTGTCGATTTTGCCTCACAATTTCTCAAATGCCTCCGCGCCTACAAGACAACAATATAGCTAGCTTTCATGATTTACTTGAGAAGTAAGACCGCCGCCAGCCGCCACATTAAAAGGCTCATTCGGGCACACCAGGTGAGCAGCTTGGAGGATAATTGTATTTTGCAGAAACGCATTTAGTGTCAGGATCAAGTGCTTGGGAAGGAGGAGTACATAAGGACTTTTTTGCGAGCTAATTGGAGACGTTTGAAATGCCAGCTTCATGATACGGACCATGATGAATGTTTCCCTATTTCCATTTCTCCCTTGAATGGGAGCAGAACATGATGGTAGCCAATTGAGTGTCGAGAAAATGAATTCTTCGGCCTCTGGTCGGTTCTTTTGGGGTTTGAGGCTACGACAGAATATTTTCCCAGTATGACGTGAATCATTTGGGTAAGTTTTCAAATGAGTTCCCCTGGTTCTGACGCATTTTATGACGCATTCTGTTCACTATGATTGCGTTATTTAACGTGATATGGGCTCCTTATAAGTTTCTGAGAGACGTTTTCCATATGCTTTCGTCTGGTATTTTGTTTCAATTCAGTGAGTGAGGTAGCTTTTGGAACAGTCGGGAAGCGCTGTTAATGCTATGACACCACCTTAGTTTCAAGCTTCACTTATATTATCGGGAGTCATGAGCACATCAGGACTCAGATGACGGGAAAATCAATGCGGAGAACGAGTATAATGCAGCACCGCGCCAGTATGACGATCAGAAAAGCTCAAGACTCCCATTTGAAAACCAATAACAAAAGCAACAGCGACCAAACAGACAACAACACACGAACCGATAGCAAAGCACCACCGCAACAACAGCGAATCTCAAACGAGCCCGAAAGCAAAGACGAACCACAAAACGAAAACGATAAACGGCCTCAATGGCGCCAGTAAACACAAGCGGACAGAACACGAAACACACCAAACACCCTTACTCGTCGTCTGAATCGAAGACTAAGCTGGTGAACATGGTTCCAGCCCGACGCACCGGCGGCGTTGGCACCAACTCCTCATCGTACTCTGAGCTCAACTCGTCCTCAAAGGCCCGGTCGGCGCGAGGTTCGTTGTCGGGCTCGGCAATGCCCTCCTCTTGGGCGACAGCGGTGTCGAGAACGGCAGCTCGTGCGTGCCATGCGATGTCCTGACGATCGGCAAGCCGCATACGGGATGTGAAAGTGCCTTGCCTAAGCTGGGACATGGTGGTGTCGTACACGCGCTGGGCGATCCTATCAAGCTCCTCCTCCTGGTTCGCAGGGGGTGCCCTAGGGCGGCGAACACGGCGTGCGGGCGGGGGTGGGGGGGCCTCTTCGGATTCGGAGTCGGAGTCAGAGTCGGAGTCTGAGTTGCGGTCAGAAGAGACGGAAATGGTGCGGCGGCGTTTGCAGGGGGGCGCATCGGACTCTGAGTCAGATTCAGGCCGGGATCGGACGGCGCGGGGAGCAGATCGGATGGCAGGGCGGGCGGGCGAGCTTCTGAAAGGGTCATCGTCGGAACTCGGGGCAGTGGGGCCATGGGGCTCGTCACCAACGAGGGGGATGTTGTGGTCTCGCAAGGGGATATCGTTGTCATCGCCGAAAAGGGGATTGTAGTCGTCGCGCGCGTCGTAGCGGAAGCCGAGAAAAGCGTCATTGTTGCGACGAGAAGCTTCAGTCTCCTCCTCTTCCTCTTCCTCCTCATCCCCGTGTTGCTGCTGCTGCTGCTGATGGCGCTCCTCCGCATCCTGCATCAGGCCTATGACTTCTGCTTCTGCTGCGGCCTCCTCCATCTCAGCCTCGTGGAGAGCGAGCATGCGCTGTGCGGCTGCTTCTTCCTGGTGGAGGAGCTCCAGCTCAGCCCAGTCCCGTTCTTCGGCAGCTTGTTCGTGCAGGCGCTGGACCCTCACAACCTCAGCATCGGCGACGGCAAGCTCAGCAGCGAGCATCTTGGCGGCTTGTGTAGCTACGGCCTTGGTGAGGTTAGAGGCCCCGGAGGTGATGACAGCCCGAAGCAGCAGCCCGGCATTGTCAGGGTCTCGTGGGGAGCCGGCCCAGAGAGCGGCCAAATCGTTGGTGGTGGCGCCGGGGCGGGAAAGCACTTTGTCGGTGATCCAGACCATCTTGCGGATGATGAGGGGGGCGATGGGCGGTCTAGGAGCATAGGCAGCGGGAACCCAGGGGTGAGCTCCCCAACGGTGCTGGAGAGTCGCAAGGCCTCTCTCCGCGCTGATGTCTTTGGTGGCAACGGAGGGGTTCTCGCGGAGATGTTGGTGAAGCTGTCGTCCATGGCCTTCGACAGAGGCGAGCAGCAAAGCCGCAGCGCGCGAGGCAGCTTGTGGGCGAACAGCGGCGGCGGGCGTGATGATGTCGTTGATGAAGGCAGACACGACATCAGCGGTGGGGGCGGCGGTATGGGGATATGTATCAATGAAGTTCTACATTATTGGCAATATTAGTATCGGAGTTGTGTGAGACGATATATGGTTCAGAGATGATGGACATAAAACTCGCTGGTCTGACCAGGCTCTGTACTGGATTTGGAGTGAAAGAATCATCTTAAGATGCTTTTATGTGGAAAAGGGGTGGATAATATAGAAACACATACGAGTCGTCCGCGGTTCGCGCCAGACTGGTTGTCGCGGTTTGCCATAGTGGTTGAGGTCGAGGGAGGTGAGGTGAGGCGAGGCGAGGGGCGATGAAGTCAGACGCAAGACAAGAGAAGACCGCACAGAACACGACTAAACACTGGCCGAAGCCGAAAAACCGAACGAACGAACGACAAGCAAACAGCACCGAAAGGCGAGGATGATGATGGCTGCAGAAGGGAAAGGAGAAGTTCAGCGCATGAGGCGGTGGTATGGCCTCGCAGACTCTGCGCGCAGGCACATGAGACGCAGGTGCTCTCCTCCCATGTGGCTTTCATGTCGGTTGGCACCTGCCGATGGACATCGCACTTGCCATGTACACATCGCGCCTGCTCACACTCGCACATCACTGAGAGGCACTGTGGATGGACCTGCTGCTTGAAGGGAGGGGGGAACCCAGCGACGGCAAGATACGAGGGAAAGACACGGGAGTCGATGCTGAAGCAAAAGCTAAAGGAAAGATGGTGATTCTCCTATCTGTCGATCTTGCTAGACGCAGGTGCCTACTTCGCATTCCGGAAAGTCCCTGAGCGCCTCCCCGGCCACTTGGCCTCCCTCTCAGTATTGGGCGTCGTCATCGGGAGTGCTCCACTTTCGTCTCTGCCAAATGCCCAAAAGTGGAGCCCACCAAAGCACACTGCAGTCTTCCATGAGTGTCACCTCCCTTTGCCGCCTGCTTTGTTAAGCCATCCCATGCAAACACCTCCTTCAGACGGACCCCGCCCTGTAGATTATCCATGAAAGTTGCCATCGGTTGCGCTGTGCTGCAAATACTTCCGGCTTGGGCATCGGAATCTCGTCGTGCTTCCAATCTCCAATGCGTTGCGCCCATTCAATGTCAGCGCTGTTGTCAAACTTCCAGTGCGGCTTGGGGCCCTCCTCGATCCGTTTTCTCTCGTCCGACACTCGCTGTGCTATTTGAGCGCGGTCCGTCGTATCAACCAACGCGCCCAGCCTTACGAGTCTGGACACCATGTGCACAGCTGAAAGTTCGCCTTCCTCTCTGTCCTGACTTCTCCCCTTGACATCCTCGGAGAAACAAGCGTAGTGAAGGCTCCAACACCCAGCCTCGTCTGGCCAGTCGTGAACTGGTCCATTCCGTCCAATCGTATCTTGGAGCGGGCCGTGGCACTGGTCGATGGTCCACTCCATCATTTCCACCATGCGGCCCGCAGCCATCATATGCAGCCCCGTGAGACCTCCACAGCTGCTGTGCGGCCGATCCCATACAGCTCCCTTGCTGATCAGAAGTTTCGCTATCGCCTCGTTTCCGTGTGCGAGAGCTAAGTGTAGGGATGTCGGCTCAACACTGCCTCCGGCAGACCACATGCCTGTCGTGCAAATAGCATTCATGTAAGGCGACGGGCAGAGACAATCCAACAACGCGCTAGGGTCAATTGATACTCGACGGTTGAGAAGCCAGCGGGCCATGTCCTCGTCGCCTCGCATTGCGGCTGCATGAAGGAGAGTGGCATACGGCTGGCCATCTTCGGGGTCCATGTGGAGCTTGGTCGGGCACCTCCAGGGGACGTAGAATGGAGCGGACAAGACTCGTGCGGTGTCAAGAGGTCGGAGGACTTGCGGAATGTAGGCGACCAGACGAGACAGGAGAACGAGATCGCCGGAGAGCGCAGCGGCCATGAGAACACCTACCCGATTGGCGGGAAGTTTTCTGCCATCGTCAGAAATGCGCGGGCGAGATTGAGGAGAGAGAAGATTGCTCACTTTGGCATTGGAGGCCCAAAGAGCCGTCGATAGTCTGGGGGGCTTATGGCTCGACTGCCATGCAGAAACCGCCTGGCGCCGTTAGCAACGGAGTTTGCAGGGTGGATGGAAACCGACATCCAGGACCTGCCGGGACAGAGCATATACCAGTCCCACAGGATGGCATGCTTGTAGAGAACGGGGTTCGCGACGCCATGCAGTATGGGCGACACTAGAGTCAGGTGGGCCAGGCTCCGCAAGTCGAGATTGGCGTTGTGATCAGGAATCGCAAGGGCTTCGGCGATGCCGGAGAGTATCTCAGGAGGGAGATTCGAGAGGCAATCCATCGTGGTGCTCAGGCAGGCAAGTTTGAGTTGGCTTTGTTTCTTCGCGGAATGAATGCAGATGATGCCTCGGGAAGACGTTGTCAGGAGGCGTGGGAGTTGAAATAAGGTGTTCAGTACCCAGCGTGCAGTGTTTTTTGGTGCCTGGAGATGACAGCGGCCCGGCCCGGCCTGTGAGACAGGCAGGGATGCCACCCAGCGCCTCTCGTTTGTCCGAACACGCGCCTGACTTGTTTCTTGGCGAGGCAGATGCGCTCTCGGCACCTTCCAGTGGAGATGGAATTCAGCGGTCGCGACGGTGCAATGGAAGGACACTCACTGGAGGTGCCTGCCCGTACCGGCGTGACGTCGCTCCACCTTCCCCACCTAAATCTTTTTTTTCTTTGGGAGCCTTCACAGTGTTGACCGTGTCACGTTGGTTATCCGTGAGGCCCGCAGAAGTACCTTGCCTAGGTACTCAGTGCACGGCGAAAAACTGCTAGGGCCCCTAAAACAAATCCATACCTCCCGATTTCCCGGTGCGAAATCGGTAGGTACCAATCCTTTCAGTGGGCCATCCGCTGGAAGCCCCCCTGGCAAAGTTGCCTTCGAAACCCGACCTGACGCTCCGCTTTGACGACAGTCACGAATGGCCGGAATCTGCGATAATTGAAAACAAGACAGCGTTGACAATGCCTCCACGGCAAATTGCCTGCTGAACTACGAATCCGGCTCATGCCTTGTCCAAATTCCCAACCCTCTGGGGTACTTTGGCCGACATGCTCGTCGCACCACTCAACGAGCGCACCCAATCTTCCGCATTCGAAGGTGACCAGGCAATCCGCCAAAGAGACACAGATCCATGCAGGGGCCTTCGGCCTGCAAATTGCCTTTGAGGAGGATCCAAGAGTACGAGAAACAGGGAGGGACAGTCTCCTCAATGAGATACAATAGTTTACTACTCGCTGCATCATGGCTTTCGAATTCCGCCCAGCAGCACAGCCTGCAGGTTGCCGTTGCTCATTGCAGACCTAATCCTCATTGCATCGTGCCGATCTGCGCCACGGCCAAGGGCCGAACCACGCTGGGACTTGGAACGGACGACGAAGTAAAGCCGCAAATGAATTTTCAAACAATGGCAACAGCTCCGTCCCACACTCTCGGTTCCGCAAGATCGAGATGCCAGGGCTTCACCTGTGACCTCCAAAGGATACGCGCGGCATTCGAAGAAGTTGCGGGTTAATCGACGGGCTACTTGACCGTGTCTTTGCTACTCAAAATTCCTTCTACTTTGATGCCTCTTGCATTGCCTGCCCACCAAGACCTCGATGTGACACTACTCCAATGCGATGGGCTAGAGACCGTCGTTGCTAACCCGGTACACAGGCACCGGTAGAGTGATGATCGTCGACAGGTTGAGCGAGGGGAGTTTAAAAGGTGTGCTATGTTGAGAGACGGGTGCGGGAATCGACTTTTGACTGCAACGATCTCGGCCTTGTCGGAGCTCGTGTGACTCGTAGCAGCTGCAGCGTTCATGGCGATGCAGATTTTGGTGTCGGTCTTGCGCTTGGCCTTCGCCTTGGACTTGGCGGGGGTGTTAGTATCCCTGAGGGCGGCAAGTTGGCGGTTCCCAGACCAAAAAGGAGAATGCAAAGGCCGACAGGGAGGAGAACAGCAGAACAAGAAGCTCAACGCAGGACAAGGCAAGACGAGTCGATCCGATGCGAGATAGCGACAAAGGCCAATGTGTCCTGTCAGTCTTGGCGACACCTCCGGCGACACCTGGGAGAAATGCCGGGTGGCCACCTCTGTCTGGGTGATGCCAGGAAAGCTTCGTTCCTGCCGTTTCTAAAGTGGTTTCCGTCTCGTGCTGGTGGTGCCTGCTTTGAACGGGAGAGCGGGTCCTGCCCACTGGCAATGCCCTTTCACCTGCCAGAGCAACCCAGTGAGTGCTTTGCGACTCCTCCTTCGCAAGTGTTTCGTTCCCCCGCGCAACGTGAACCCGCAAGATTCATCCACAAACAGGCGCCGCATTTATTATCAACCCAACTTCTCTCGGAACGACAAAACACTCGAAGACTCCATTGCAAGCCCCAAAAGCGGCCCGGTAGTCAACACACCATCGACCATAGCTTTGCTTCAGCGGAACCATCGGGTGACGAGTGCTCAACAGATACCGACAGATCATGGCCCTCGGTGCTCCAAAACCCAAGAACCCAACTACCTCGAGCGCGAAAACCGGCATGCTCCATCCTATCCCGCCGACCTCCTCACCATCGTCGCAGTGGAAAAACCAGCCAAAGTTACCGTTACCCCACCGTGGCCGTAGCCTGCAAGACTCCAAACCTCGCACTCCGGTCTATCCTACTGATCGACAAGCACACTAGGTTGATTGGAGACTTGATAAGAGGCAGACTGTGCAGATAGTGGCTGGGGCTTGGAAATGGCGGGAGCTAGCGGATGGATGTAACGAGAGGGTCGGCATCAATTTCATCAGCAGTATCATCAGGGAAGTCCTGGACAGACATCAGTCACGCGCATTTATCTATTCGTTTCACGTTTCTTTACCACAATCGAGTGCTCAGGTCGAAAATGCTGAGTCTTTGTCAGTACCAGATCCCCAAGTCTTGACGTACTCTCCTGGACCATTTCGCTGTCATGCACACGGCTTGCAAACTTGTAGCCGCCTCCGATACCTTGATCGATGCCGGCATACTCCTTTCCCCCTATGCTTCATCCACATCTTGCATCCGTCTCCTTCGTGAAGAACGCGAACCTCCTCCTCTCTTCCCCTCCGATGATCCTCTGTCCCCCGGTGCCGCTCCAACACCACCACCTTGGTGCGGCCGCGTCATCCTTCCGACCCTTCTCACAACCAATCTACCCGTCTACCCGGCTGTCCAGCTAGCCAGCTAAAGCCTCGCTTTTTGTCCCTGCGCCGTCAACGGCGACCAGCTCCCGGAAACACTGCATTCGATTCCCCGTCCTATTCAATTGCTGCCGCGTCTGCCCGTCGTGGACTCCGAGCTAGTCATGGAACCCGACCACTATTCACATCGTCTTTCTCCTGTACCTGACTATTTCTGCCCGTCGTCAATGTTGTCGTCGGCATCACCAGCTTGGTTTTGTCACGCTTGTACAGGAGGTCGCCTGAAACCGCCTGCAAATAGCACCACAACGTCGCTCCTCGGGAGCACTAAACATGACGAAGTATGCCCCTGGGCGTGTGTAAAGTAGCTCACAACCATGACTCATGCGGAAATAGGAGTCCTTTGACGAATGGCACAGCTTGACAATAGCAGGCTGGTTGCTTCATCATCTCCATCCTCCAATTCACTGGCCATCCGTCGAGGCGTTGTCCGCCAACCATACTTTTGGTACTGCATCACGCTTTCTGCCACATCTTCCGTAGACGTTCATTGTGGCAATCAAATGGCAATGTGATGTCCACCAGCGGTGGGGGCAGATCTGCCTTCAACACTATCTATGGGACTCGCCAGCAGACGCTAGTGACGACTACGAGAGGCGTCTTCAAGTACGTCCTTGTCGCCGACAAGCACTACAGCCAAGGTGTCTGGCGCCCTAAGATAACGACGCTCCAAGTCTGAACTCCTTCACCGTATCAATTCTTGTGCTAGCTTGTACGCCGCCAAAGCCGTGACCTGGGGAGAAAGCGTTACTCATACAGCACAGCAAAAAAATTACTTAGACAAAAAACATACAACACCGGGTATTCGCTGGTCGTCACCGACCCAACTACTAATCCAGCCCTCACTGGCTTATCTATGGGAGAGCGGACGGGATCCCGAGTTTTCCAGTGGGCATGGTCGCATGTGATGGAATATGTAGTCAATGTCAATTATGTAGCCAGAATCGCAAGTCCGTTTCCAAAACTTCGTCGCGCTTCGAAGCGCACCTTCGCGGGTTTGCACCTCAAAGATCCTTGCTCCGGAAGTCTTAAGGGGTGGGAGCAAGACCCGATACAGCTAGCCGGGTGGGTCAAGACATGATGCCACTTCGCCGTGAAGTGAAGGCATTTGACAGACCAGAGAGCCATGGAGTCCAAGCTTGAAGTCCATGACACACCGGAAGTCGTGGAAAGGCATGATCTAAGGCTCAAGTTGAGTCTTGGCCTGAATGGCATGGTTGAGGAAACGGCCGACAGCCTATTGAACACACAGTTCAAACAAACGGCTGCGCTCCTGATTACGCATATCTGTTGGCGGGATGGCGGGCTGGAAGATGTCTGTTAAATGTTTTCATGAGAAGAACACTGATCAAGCCATCTCCGAGGTGTCATTTGTTGACTTGAAATGATATTTGCGCAAGTGGAAACGGTTATCTAATGCAATTTCGTCAGCATGTCCAACACATGGGGTTGATGTTAGGAAAACGGTGTTTCAGCATGTCAGTCAGGGTAGTCTGCTTGCTGTTCAGGCTCCCAACCGTCCTGCATGAGTCTCCAGATCTTTCTCGTCATGTTGTAAATGCGTCACGGAGGGGCAAAAAGATGCCTTCCTTCCGCAAGGAACTTGCTCTCGGCCGGGCGCACTAGGCCATCATGATCGCGATTTCCACCTCTCTATATCGCAGCTACGGTTCTTTCGCGGGTGTACTCACCATCAATATCGCAGATGTCAACCACGCTCGTCCTGGGACCATGCCTTGGCTTCGGTGACGAGCACCCGGTGTTCCTCTCTCGTTGTTCTTGCCCACACCTATCTGTTCTGCCGTGCAGATCGAATGTCTCGACATCTTTACAAGTTAAACAGTCCAGAACAAGTGTTCCAGGACCACAGACTAGCCTACAACCGTGCTAGAATGGACAAGATCTGCCATGTGGGCAGAGTAAGTAATGTGTCGCTGGGTGAGAAGCAGCGCGGGGCACAGCTCGGGCGGTGCTTCATGTGTCCATCATCACTCGCTGCAAGAACGAGCCGGGCCGCCCGTGGTGTGGCCATCGTGTTAGTCGTGCCGCTAGAAGTGCGGCCTTTTGATATTGTGCAATCACGAACAGATGATGAAGACCAGACAGTCAAGTTTGGCGCGCTCCTCTGTGTTACAACGAACAAGTCCATCGTGGCAGCCCTGGGTGGCTGTCAAGATTATGTATTGTCTCAAAGCCGGACCTGAATCTTGTGTTTCTACCTCTTTCGTGCAAAAATAGTTTGCGCTTGCTCGTACAACCCGCGCGGCTTTGATGGCTTTCGACACCATTAGCTTTTGTGCACGCTTTTGTGCACCGACGACATTTCGGATCTTCCAGGACTTGCAAGAACAGCATCAACAAGATCTGAAGGTAGCATTACTTGAAGGTCGATTATCTTCCCAATTACGAGAACCACGATGCACGTAGGGGCTCGGGAGGTCTGTGGGGAATCGACACGCCTGTCATGAGACGTGGCGGGGATATTAGGGGCGTATGCATGGAGGCGCGTGTCGTCTGTGACATATCCAAGGAGCAAGTGAACCTTTTCTGAAGTCAGTCTTGCGCGGCAGGGGCTGATTCTGGTTCGAATTTCGTACGCACCCGGAAACTCCACGTTTTTCGGCGGCAGGGCCGCCTGTACGCATGAGCTTTTGTTGCTGCTACCGGGCCGGAGCCATCAGGAGAGCGAGGACGAAGGGATCGCAGATATTGGCTGGGGTGATTCAAACGAGATGAGCGTAACATCGACAAGCCGTTGGTCTACTGGGACACCTGGTTGGGCGTGGAATGCGCCTGTGGCCGTCGGAGGCTTTGCAATCGTACTTCAGGCTGTCTTGGCCCAGCTAGGAAATTGTGCGAACGGAAGGAGAAGCAGGAGAGGAAGTTGGTCAGCTGAAGATGATGTCGCAAGGCATGTGGTCCTTGTCCATGGTGGGGTCTTTGGCTGGGCTGGAATTGAGATGGATGAGTGTGTGGCGTTGACTGATGTAGAGGACAGGAAAACAAAGGAATTGGATTTCCGAACCGAGCTCCGTCTCCATTCTTAGACACGTCGATATGATACGACTAAGACGGAAAGACACAAGATATGGGAATCTGCACCACAACTGTCTCTGGGAGGCGTCAGTCAGTGGCAAGGGGGTCAGCTTTGATCCAAATGCTCTCTTGCTTTCTTGTTTCTTTCACTCGCTGGTTCTCCCACCCCCATTCTCCCTTTCCTCCCCGCTCACGTCGCACATGGAAGGTCTTTGCCGTGATCATCGCCATCACCATCACAATGCCGCCTACAACGGACACGTTATTCGCACCCGTCACAGTCAACTCCAACGAAAGCGAGCTGTGCCATCTCAAGTGCGAGATGGGGAGAGGCGGCTACTAGGGCTTCCCGTCACAGTATTGGCCAGCTTCCCTGCAGACAGACACAATCATCCAGGAGGTCAATAAGTGCTGCCGATCGCCAACCGATACCGCGATATAACCTCCAGCGGCAAATTGCACAGCCCCTGCAAAGACCCTGACACCTAGAACTTCTCGTCTTGCAAGCAGTCCAGGCGCTCGCTCGGCATTGTCTGGGCTGCCTGTCTGTAGCGGACACTCCAAGTGTCAGTGCCCCACCAGAGCATGTAGGATGCATACGGCAACCAACACGCCACCCATGCCGCACACGTCTCGGGCATGTCGCTGCAGACACCTACCACCACTATCACCACGAAACAGTCATTTTTGCTGCTCCATCTCACCGACACGCCATCGTCAGCCTTCTTGAGAAACCCAAGATCGGACCGCGCGTTCAAGCCACCCTCGAAACCTGGATACATTTCCTCCGCCGTCCAGCGAATTCATATGTTTAGCTTCAACCGCCGATCGTTTGTTTCACCCTTTCCCCAGTCTTATCTGCAAATCCCAAACCGGAACGTCTAGATCAATCCGGGTAGCTTACCCGGGCAGCTGGAATCCAACTGATTCATCGATGTTTGCTACTGATGGCCGCCCGAGGCAACGACGCGGGGGATTGACCGTCCACAAGATCTTTATATTGCAGATCCCGCGGAAAAGACCACCATTTTCGCACCGTGGCACGAAGGTTCTTGCGTCGAATGGTATTCGCTGCCGACGTCGTTCAACCTTGATCTGGTTCGTGGTGGTCCGTCCCGTGCTCTGCGTGTGGGCGCGCAATCTCGCATCGACTGGTTGAATAGATATCCTCTACTGCGGCTCTGCTGGCCCAAGGAAAGACCCATTTGCAACCTTCCATGCTTGTTTGAGGTACATCGGCAAGAATGGCCATGCCTCAAAGACGGTAACTTGCCGAGGCTATAGCTTCCCTGAATGCGACAGTCCTCGATGATCAGCCTGATCGATGGAGGGTGGGTTTGCTCCTCCGCAGGTCAAAACGGGAAGCTTTAAGCGTTCGGAGATGTACCTGTAATGGCCGGAAATACCTCAATACCTCACGCACAAAACCGACATGTTGTTCCCTCATGGCGCATTTTGGTCAAGATGGAACAGCTGAACCCAAAAACGTTTTTGTCAATCGGGCCAAGGATTGCCTGCTCCGTACTTTCGCTTGATGCAACCGCGATGCTGCTTCATCTTCGGACTTGACGCGGCGTCGAAGGATTCAGCGGCAGCTTGTTTGGTGCAAACACGGTTGTAGCCTCCAGGCAAAGCTCCAAAAAGCGAGATGTCAAGGCTTGTAGGGTGTATGTGCTCGACGTGCTCATAAGCAATCTCTTCCTAGCGAGACGTTGATTCTGGCGTGGCGTGGTTGTTTAAATGGTCGAATGGGGCATTTTGAGAAGGTCATCGGGCAAACCACGGAGAAACGGGCAACTCTTTGAAAATTTAGCCGAGTACTTGATGTGTTCCGAGTCGGATGGCAGGGCCTGAAGCGGACAGACAATGGATGTCTGGGACGGGCCGTTCCACGGTTGCGTTCTTGGGCGACCGCGGGTGGCTTGTGTAGCTATTCGACTGCATGTTGCGTGGTGTTCTTTAGAATCGCATCCGTATGACCGGATTTGCGATCGATCTTGTGTTGGCGGACACGATTGTTGGAATTTTGGTCGTCATGGTATATGGGTCTTGTGTTCTTTGTTCGCAGCGATCGTTATACGGAGGGGCAAAGTACTTCAACTGGTGCACGTCAGAATCTCGTCGCAACATCCAAAGGGTAGTGGCTGAGGCCTACATGATGAAAGACTGCATTGAGTACTGCTGCCTCCTGAGGAACTAATCAGTTGCAGGAAGCGATGGAAGTGTCGTCGACGAAGGAAAACGTTGATTCGGGTTGGAAGCGCAGATGCATTCAATCAAGTTGGTCGCCTTGCCGGGTCTCTCGCAAAACGCAGTCATCAGCTTCTCCAGCCTGGGTGGGATTCTGATCTGAATAAATGGCTCTTTTGTCTCGCGGCGGCTCAGCGACACCCGTGGACAGCGTCGAACGATGCGGCGCGGATCATAGAGTCGACCGGCAACCGTTTTGGCGCTGCTTTGGAGAATGTCGGTGGATGGTTATTCGAGGCAGCCCCGCGGCCGCGAAACTAGTTGAGCGGCATCTCAGAGCGTGACGCTGCTCACCTACCTAGCCTTCAGTGGATCGAACCTACCCAACGAAGTACATACCGATTCTCAGGTGTGGAATCGGTAGGTACTATTCAATTTTGGCGAGTGAATGGGAGTACCTACCAATCTCTAGGCCGGAAATCGGTTGGTAACCTTTTCAGTGGGCCTAGCACTGCTGCCGTTCATGTCTGAGTGCCTGTTGATTTCCCCACCCCTGCGGACACACACACACCTTCTTGACTGCCGGACGACTGCAACGACCATGAGCAAGGGCTGGGATGGATCACAGATAAACCTCGATGGTAAAGGTCCACTGGGTACATACTAACTTCCAGGCGTGGAATCGGTAGGTAGGTAAGGTGGGAGGAAAGTCCTTCCTCCCGATTGCACCCCCACAAACGGGGAGCTACCTACCCTAGGTACACCCTCACTGTATTTACAGAAGATACCTCCCGATTTTAGCGCACAAATTGGGAGCTAAGGTAGGCAAGCACCAACCGCACAGGACCATTCAGAAATGCCGACATGAACGCCACCTTGCACTCTTCCAAAGCTTCCGCTGGAAACCCTCAGTGGAGCGGTACTTGGCAGGAACCTGCCATCCACGGAGCCTCACTTCCGTCCCGCCAAGTGGGTGGCCCATTCGTAGGACCAGCGGAGGGCCAAGAAGGCCTCGCGGACTTGTGCTTGTTCTCTCGGTGTGGAGGCAGCGGTCAGCCGGGCGACCTTGCTGGACCGCGAGGTGGTGGAGGTGCTGGGGTGTGGGTCCCTTGAGGAGGCTCCAATCCACGTCGTTGCCTGCAGGTGCCTTCCTGCCTTATGTAATCAGCAGCAAAATGTACCACAAATGTGGTACATTTTGAAGAGGTGGGGCCAAGACTTGGCTTGGGGTCCGTCCTTTCACAGCCACGCAGTGTTCAATCGGTGGGTCAGAGACCCTTTGCGTTCCACGCCTCGACCCGATCGGCGCAGGGATCTGCAAGTGCCGATGGTCCTCCGCAGGCTGCTTAATCTGACGACCATCGTTCCTTTAGGCAGGTCGGTCGACTGCAGGCAGCCATGTTCCTAAAGGTCGGGAGATGGGGAAGGCTTCGTGGCCAACGCCGGTGATTGAAGCCGATACCTCCCGAATCCGCAGCTAGAAATCGGTAGGTTGGACCAGTGGAACCTGCCTTGTCGAGTGCACTTCGCTGGTCGATTGACCGACTACCTGATGGCGCCACCAGATCTTTGCTGACCGTTAGGTCCCAAGTGCCACCTACCTCCCCCAAGCCAGTTGGGCACTGCACCCCGCACCACACACAAGCCTCCACTTCAGTGAGTGTCCCCCCCCCCCCCCCCCCCCCCCCCCCNCCCGGGGGGGCCCCCCCCCCCCCCCCCCCCCATTGCTGGTGGCACTGCAACACAGTGCCGTGCGCAAACACAACGAGGACGACAGACTATCGCCCCGCCTGAACTATTCTCCAAGATGCCTGCATCCTTGCCTGATACCGTGTTTGACTTTGAAGAATTTGACTACAGGTGTTTCCGTGGTTCCTCTTGCATTTATGGTGGAGCTCCAAGAAAGCTTTGGAGGCCCGCTCTGGCCAGTGACCGCTCGCAAGGTCACCGTTGAAGGTCAGTCATGATCCACGCATTCACCACCGCTACCTTGGCACGCGTCCCCGCCGACCATATCGTCGTCACCAGTCCCTTTCTTGAGGTATACAGATGCATGTCGCCAGTCATTCAGCTCTCCACCGAACCACTGTCCAAACCCTGATGGACACTTGAGCATTGCATTCTGAAGAAATGGCTTCCCCACTTTGAGTGCCAAAGATCGGGAGGTATCCACTGCATTGCCGCCCGAGCTGCACCCACAGAAGATACCTCCCGATTTTAGCGCTGAAATCGGGAGGTATCTACTGTACTGTCGCTGTACTCAGAGGGCACCTCCCGATTTCAGGGCTGAAATCGGGAGGTAGCAATATCACAACGGTAACGGCAACTGTGCAACCCAAGCCTTTTGGTACCTAAAGGTAGGGTAAATGGACTGTGGTCCGATGGTAATTTGCAGCTTGTCGCGTCTCACGGTACGATCCCACCCCCCTAGTACGGAGTGTTGCGAAAGCGTTTTCGGCACATCACAACGTGCCCAGAGGCAACAAGAAGGGTTGACCTCCATTACTCACAACTTTGAATAAGCGGAGTATTCGACTGAACCCAATCGCCAATCTCTCATCGTCTTCTGCCGACTTCTGCCGGCAGCGGGCGGCAGCGGGCGGCAGCGGGCGGCCTTTGGACCTTCCACTCGCGGTCAACTACATGGAATGCGTTCGCGGCCCGAGCATCATTGCCGTCACTGTCCGGTATCCCCGTCTTGCTTTTCCATTGCCGAGCTCGCCGTCGAAAGACGGCCGGCGATGTTCTGCGCCGCTTGATCTGTATTGTGTCAGCACCGCCCAAACGTCCGAGCACAGAACTTCGCGTGTCGCGCCGTCAAGATCAACTTCGATCTCGATTGCAAAACTCAACTCGATCGAAGCCTTGATGAGCTTATCTAACAATTATCTCCCCATCGCCACCTGAAACATGAAGAATCACAGAACGACAGCTTCGTGACTTGTGCGGCACGACTCTCAATCGATCCCATACCTTCAGTTTCCCAATGCTCGGCTGCCGTCGCTTGACCAGTCTTCATTGAGATTCCAGCTCCCGGTCGCTCTTTTTGCCATCGTACACGTTCTGTCGGCCCGCCATCTCGACCCAGAAAGCCATGAAGACAGCATTGAAAACCGCACCACAGCTTCTTAGATACAACTCGCCATCATTTGTGTTAGAAAGGTGATTGTACTTCTCGAGTTGCCAGATTATTACTAGCATGGACTTTGGCACTGGATTGGTGCTTTGATCTGGTCAATCTGGACGGAAGGCCCAGTGAGAAGTTGGCATCCCCTGATGTGGCCCCAAAGACACGCACACCAAGTCGGGAGTCGGGCCGTGGTCTGTGCGGACATCCTTGGGGACTCTGCCGCACCCATCATCAAAACACGCATGCTTTTTGGAGAGAAACACTAGGAAGAACGGCGGCGGCAAAAGATCCAGGTTATGGGGTCCAAAATTGAAACTCACATATCGGGACGGGCATTCGGTAGCTTGATGGTCCGCCGCGATAGTGAATGGTCGAGTAACACCTTTTTTGCCGACGTGCATCTTTTGCAAGCATGGCCAGCCAGAATGCCCAAATCGTCCGAGATCCGAGCGACCTCGCAGGTACCACTGTTCAACACATGACGGTCGCATATTTGCTCTGCGGCTGGATGTATGGATGAATCCAGGGCTCGATTGCTTTGCTTTGATGCTACGTGCAGGGTTGAGTACACGCGGATTGAAGCGAATGCCGTGGTGCAGCATGCGGCTGGCGGATGGGTGGGTCTCCGTCACCATCAATCGCCACAAGCCCCCGAGACCTGCCCTCAGAACTACCACAACATGCACAAGCGACTCTCCTAGCCGTCAAGGCCAATCGCGTCTGCATGAAGCTTGTAAGTCCAAAGTTGCGGCAATATCAACCAGTGGTTTGGGAGAATGGTGCACTCAATCTCAAAACGGACCTGGTGGTTGGCACTGCTCCAAAGGGGTCTCAGGGGTAACACAGGGCCACTTGGTGCCAACCCAATCGGCGCGGTGGATAGGAGGGTACATCCCGACTTCTGAGGATTGGTAGGTATCATTACCTAATCAAGGGTGTACTATGGTGGGCACCGAGATACATACCGATTTCCAGGCGCGAAATCGGTATGTACCACCCATCACCGCAAGGGGTCAAACACGATGCAGTGAGCGGCAACACCGCCCCATGGAGTTCGTGCGCGCGTAGAGTAGCTACCAAACAAGAATATCGTTCTCTCCATCGAAAAGTACTTGGAATCTTGCCCAATTAACGAACGATCTTGTTGTTAATCGCATGTTGCCTCTCATGGGTCCGTTGGTCTGGATCGCTTCTTGCATCGAGTGACGAACGGGCCAATGAGCGGCGTGGGATCCCGGTCTGGGTAGCTGACTTTCAGCTACCCACAGGCTGTGGGTAGTGCACTACCCACTAAAGCGCCGAACAGGCACGTACCTGGCCGGGCGTGCATCACTTTTGGCACATCAGGTACACCGCGTGTTCTCGGAAGCGGTAAGTCGCCCAATCGAACTGCCTTGAAAAATGTCATTACGCCTTGGGGACTGGCTTTGTCTGGAAGATGCCGAATGTGATTTAACAAGACAATTGAACCAGCTCGCTGGCCTTGCAAATCGTCTCGTTTACAGATGCACACCTCCGTCTGCTGCTTTGCGTTTACCGCCCACAACCAATGCAGCAGATGTTGCCCAGCCTGAACCTGAGCAAGGTTTGGGGGAAATGTCACTGGGCGTTACTGATTGGCTTGTGAGGTGCGAGCAGAAACGACAGTCCCAGACTCCTGGCGTAAGGTACCTGGATTCCAGTATGTACGCAAGAGTACTACGAGACAGCGCACCATACACGAGTATGGACTGAATTCATAATCTTGCAAGATTGCGACAAACTCGGAAGATGGAAATCTGCTCCAGGAACAGGACCGGACGCATTTCCCGCTGCGGCATCCCCTCCACAGTCGGGAGCCCGGGCATCCATCCACTGGACCCCTACAAATGTAAAGATACCTCCCGATTTTAGCGCTAAAATCGGGAGGTGCCCTCTGTAAGCCCAGCGATGGTGCAGTGGATACCTCCCGATTTCGCACCAAGAAATCGGGAGGTAGCCTTTTAGCGGGTGGTACCCGTAAGGTACGTACTGGGTTAGGTGTGCACTCGGACTTTGACACCGTCGGCACCTCGCGATGCCAACCTGGCCTCAGGCGACGCTGATGAAAACAGCGAAAGAGGCCGTCTCTCGGTGAGGCCATCGAGCGAAAGCTTCTCAATTCAGCGGCTCTGTCGACGGTCACCGGTTGAACGAGCGCATGCACCTTACTTCGCTTCAGATAGATCCGCGACCTGAATGACACGTTCAGAGCCGGGTGCCTTCCGGGTCCCTTACGGATACCTGGATGGATTGCAATTGCCAGGCAGTAGCCACCGAGCTGCGAGCACCCGGATCGACATTCCCCCTGTCAATGCCTCAATCATCCCAAATCAAGTTTCCGTCACACCGCCAAGAGCAAGGACTGGCGACGCACCAGACCGCACTGTCGTCCAACCCGGAAAAAACAAGACCAGCCTTAGTCTTCAGCAGTACCGTGGCCCAAGAGCTCTCTTGGGGCTGCATTGGTGCTGTCTGGTTTGAAGAGCGTCGTGGATGTGCATGTCCAAGTGCTGTTCTTGAATCTGCGGTTGTCTTGATCGCACCAGTGGTCCACAAAACCACCCAGCCAAGGTTCACCTTGCCGATGATCTCGTTCTGAATATCCCAAAGGTCTGTGTCATTTCCTGAGCTTGCTCTCCAAGCCCCAGACGAAAGGCAGCATCAACTCACTCCAGTTCGCAACAGATGGTCCACGATTCTTTCCAGCGCACCTTATCGGCTATTACCTCGTCCATCCATCCCTTCCACCGTCACGACCGATCCTTGTCGCGTCCTCGTCGCCGCAGTCCCGCCACAGAACGCCACGCGATCAGCCAGACGGAAAGCTTGCGAGTCCCAATTCGCAAACGATGGCATCGCTGCCGGTGATATTCAAATCGTCTGGCACTACATGGTCGGCCGCAGGTCCGCCGGCGCAGGCACAGAATTCCGACAAGCAGCGGATCGGTCAACACAGAATCCCTGGCATTGCACACCTACGAGCCAATACGGATCAACCACGCCGGACCGTTCAGCCCGAACGGCAGCCCTCTTTCTCAAGGAAAGCAAAGCAGCGTTGTTTGCGACGTCGGTCAACGCACACCATGGGCTGGCAATGCGTAAAGATACAGCTAGAGCTACCCACAAACCCGATGGATTATTGGCGTATGCTATTCCTGATACCTTTCCCGCCAAGTGGGAGCGCTCTCTGAAGGCCGTGATAGAAGAATTTGCTGGCCAGACCAATCTCGGCTGCAGATGCAAGACGTCCCACCAACCGGAGGTCAGATCGATCTAGGCCCATGATTTCGCGCCGCCGTTGCGTTTGACCATATTTGTGAAGCTTTCCATGGCTGTCAAGATCCATGGTGTCGGCAGAGAAAGTGCAAAGGTCGACATCAAGGAGGTCGGGCGCAATTGCAGGGAGGTTACACATGCGCATGGTGAAGGCTTCATTTGTTCCGCCCATCCCTCGCTGTCTTGGATGCAATCGTGACACCCATCACGGCAGCCTCGCACATTGAAGTTGAAGTAGTTTTGCTAACTGGTGCTCATCCTAAGATCCCTCCAACTAGATACACCGTCATTTCCACTGCTTTGTTTTCTTTCGAAGCCCCTGATCTAGCTGCCCAGGCTGCTCCAACTGAGCCCGCTCTTGCCCCGCGGCCCTTGGTCGACGAGCGCACCTCTCACAGATCCAGCGCAGAGGCTCCACACGTGGGAGGCTGTCTGATGGCTGCCAACGGCACGTCGTAAGGCGAATGCTCAATGGCAAACTTTGCTGCACGAATTTACATCAGTCGAAAGGTTGGTTTCCGAGTCTCGCACAGCACTAAACAGGGCTTTCGAAGTTGCCTACCAAACCGATTTCTTCCCACAAGCCCAGCCAACACAACCTGCAATATGGAGCATGTAAAAAGCCATCCAAGCAAAAGAACACTATCTCGGGAAGCTCGCAGCAAGCACTTTATCCATCTCCTATGGTGCTTACTCCCACATCTTCCCTCTCGAACGGGTCCCCCCCGCTCGCCGCAGCCGGCATAAACGAAGACTTTCCTCCTTCTCCCTAGCGGAACGATCAAGGTGGTGTGCTTCCAAACCTTCACGAAAGCGGGTTGCTGTGCAGCCGGCCACATTGTCCTGAGTATGCTTGAGATCAGGGCACGCCGTGGCAGGCCGCGGGCGGCAAGGCATGATTCTGGTGTTCAACGATGCCATGGTCCAGCATGCGTGGCGGCCAAGCTCTCAGTGGCCTTTTATGGGTGTTGTGACTCGACGTACTGCGGAGAGGGCGCCGGACCGAGAAGGCCGTCCGTTAAGGACCCTACTGGCTGGCGATGGCACGTGAGGAAGACAACATGATCGGAGGCCCAAGAAATGGACTGTGGTAGAGTGCAGCATCCATAATTGGGCCAATGACTGCAAGGTTCGGAGGGGGCCGGTCAGATGTGTGCCCCTGAAATCTCCCTATTTCTCGGTGTAGGATCGGGAGGTACCTAAGGTATCTCCCGATTTTTAGGTGTGAGATCGTGAGGTACCAAAAGTTTTCAGCGAGCAGTCTGCCTGACTAACTGGGAATTGGCAGGCTGCCCGCAAGTGTCCGCTACACTCCCTGCATTTCCGTGTTGTGCTGGGACGCTTCTCATGAAGCTGGAAGGCGTCGGCAAGGTCCCTCGTCCCGATTCACTGCCAAAAATCGGGAGGTTTCCACTGTATTTACAGAAGGTACCTCCCGATTCCACCGCTGTAAATCGGGATGTATGTCAGATGTCCCCGACTGAGCAATGCCATACCGCATCCCAGTCCCGCAATGACTACCGATTTCTAGCTGTGGAATCGGGAGGTACGAACTTCATTCTTCGCCACTTCAACTACACTACTGGGTCCGACATTGCAACACATCTATTCTGCCCTCAAGTGTTTCTGGTTCTTCACTTACCTGACGAGCAAAAAATGCATCATTCGTCTCGGAGAAGACAATCGCATCTTTTCCGCCAAATGCTTCGGTCGCCCGCCCATCCAAACGAAATTGAATGTGGCCGTCTGGCATTGGGTTTCTGCTTCATCACGGGCACGTCATAGGGGGAGGCCTGTGGGATGGAGCAGAAAGGGCGCTTTCCCTGCGGTTCACGGTGGTTGCTGGCTGAAGAAGGGTCTCAGGAGGTTCGGGCAGGCACAACCCAGGTGCACCCAGTCTCGATAATCTTGAAGTAAGTGTGCCGTCCAAAACGGCAAGCATCGTCACTGCAGTCGGGCAACCCCCCACCTGCCACTTCCGTTGCTTCGGCTTTTGACTTTGAAGGTTTCTTCGGGCAGCGGCTTCAGGAATTTCGCAGCAACAGCTCGACTATCCGCAAAAACGAGCCACCCAAACTCGTTTCGTACCTCGCTATTTCTTTCGAGCGACTTCTTTTCTTTTCCTCCCCCCACAAGCCGGTCTCAATTCCAACCTCTTTCAGCGTCCTTGGTCGGCGGCTATTCTACCGCTCGGTATCCCGTCAACCGATCTCTGGCCATCGAGACCGTCAATTGCGCCAATTCCATCCACGATATCGACATCTTCCGTCCCGATAAAACCGAGCCACAACGATCATGGATGATTGTCGCCCAACCAAGCGCCGGCGGGAGAGTGTTTCCGATGCCGGCCATGAGAAACCCGAGGCCACTGCGTCCAATTCCAAGGGTTGCTCGAAGAAGCTCGCAGGCCAGATTGCTGAATACCATCGCGCGCACGACAACGTCCTGCGCAAGGTCACGTTGCTTCAACGTAACATCACCACGACCACCGGCAAGATACGCTCGTCCTTCGTGCGTGCCGTCGATTTGCATAACCAACTGGCCGAATGGCTGCAGTCACATGGCGAGCTCCTCAGCTCCCGATGCTGCAAGTGCGATGACCCCCAGTTCCGGTACCTGTTCGCCGACTGCAAGCATGTACGTTTTGCTCACACTGATTCGTTGACTCTACTAATATGCCGTTTCAAGAAAGCTTGCGAAGCCTGCGTATCGGTCTCCGGCCGCTGCTGCGACACGAGTCAACACATTCTGAGGGTTTTCTTCGAGCCATGTCCCATTTGCTTGAGCTCAGGCACCGGCAACGAGATGGTAGTGTTCACTTGTGGTGAGGACAACTGGTCATGATTGCCTTCGATGGACCAAGCTGACTATCCCGCGGACAGGCCACGTCGCGTGCAAAGTATGCTTCGACGAACTCCAGATGGAAATCAAGTCAACCTGTATCATTTGTCGAATTTCGATCGGTCGGGACCCTATCTGCTCGTACAAGTAGGCAACAGCATGCTGGCGAACTCCGTATTTCCCATCTCTTCGTTGCAGGGGTCTCGAGATCGGCCGGTCCTGCAACACATCACCGTTTGGGGACCATTCCTCCGCTTCAAGGCACACCATGTCTAGTAGTTCGTGTTTCCACTACATTGTTCGCGCGTCCATATGTTACGATAGTTCTGAGACATTCACGCGGTTACTTGGGGACTGAGAGAACATGGAAGCAAGAAGGTAGCAGAATTTGGGCGTCGATTATCATATCCTACGTAACTCTTGCGAGACCTAGACTGCCAGAGCAGCCCTTCAAACATGTAATTGAGTGTCTCTAGAATGGCCATCAGACCAGCAGAGATTCCCCCCTTTCACCATCTTCGCTAGTGCAGGTCGAACTTTTAGGACCCTGGACACGACTGTGTCAACTGGATCAAGCTAATTGTCACCTCACAATGCTTCGAAAGCGATACTTCTTGTCAAAGAAATGCTGCGGACTTCAGTATTCTGCAAAGAAATCTGGATGCTCAAGAATGAGAGCAACCCAAAGGGGTCGTTTTCGACATTCCATTGTCTTGGGTTTGTCGTGTCCCTACTACTCAGTGGGCCAGCATCGATACCTACCGATTTTCCGGTGCGGAATCGGTAGGTACCAACTTGCTTCAGTGGGCTGTCCCCTGTGGCGTTGGCGGAGTTGTATTGATACCTCCCGATTTTTCGGTGTAGAATCGGTAGGTACCAGTTTGCGCCAGTGGACCGTCCTCTGTAAGGTACCTGTGGGGACCTTGGTAGGTGGAATTACTGCCATCCATCCCATGGGGGTAGGTCGATATGATCAGCCATTGCCAGACTCAGTCACTGCCAGACGACCGATTCAGTCGTTGCCTTGCGCTCCCGATCCTCCCTGGGGGTTGTGCACCGTCGGGAATCTTTTCTTGGACTTGGAGACGTCTCCAGATCGAACGTGGAGATGCTGTGCACGCAGGTCAAGCACTCGTTTGTTGCACCACCGATCATGGGCTTGCGGAAGATTGACCATTCATCGGGGGCCGCCAGGAAAGCCGCGACTGCTTGGGCTTTGATGGGGGAGTGTGGCTACCTAAGGTAGATTACGTTTCTCTTTGGCTCAAGATGGACAGTTCTCCAAGGCAGCAACTGGCTTCACAGGGCAATTCAATTCTGTGGTACCTGCTATTCGGCCCCAAGCAGCGCCTGCTCTTTCGTGCAAGTGATTGGGTACATGAAACTCCGAATCAGCAGCCACAAGAAGACTGCCCGCACCAATGGAGAACATAGGGGGAAGGAACCTCCCCTTCCCGCTCCCAGTGGCGCATCCCCTGTGGGTAGCGGACACTCCGCTACCTAGAGGACGGTGGGTAGCTGAAAGTCAGCTACCCACACCGGGATCCCATACCCGACCTCTGATTGACTCCCCACTAACAGACAGGAGACGCAAAAGTGCCTCTGTCACAGTCACATTCCACCGACACCTCCATCCAGAGTGCCTTTGCAGCCTTCGTGCGCCGCCTGCAATCCCCAGGTTGCCTCTCGGCACCAAAAGCAATTGATGCTGGTTCGGTTCTTGCGCAAGCGATGTCACCTGGACGCTTTTGCCTGCACCATGCAGCCTGGCCCGAACCGTCTCAACCTCCCAGGGACCCAAAGTATGCAATCCGAAGCCACACCAGCCGGGGCAAATGTCCTGCTCGGCCCAGACAAGGTGGATGTAATTTTTTTTGGATGAGTCGCTCTGAGCTTCCAGCCACCATTGCGAGCGCGGATCGGGCCGGCCCGCAGAGGCGTCACGTTCCCCAGTTCTCTTTTCCGTCCTACTTTCAAAGTTTGGTATAGCAGGTGACCACCTGCAGCCACACCTTGTTGACTACCGTACTCACCGAACGCTACTTGCTCCCGCCAACACGTTCAGGCACACCCTTCCCGCCTTGGGCAATCCAATACGTGCCACCTTCTGGGGGTCCTGAGACCAATCGAGGTTTTAACTTGACGGACGGGCAAACTTTGGGTTCCCCAAGGAACAGCGAAAGCTTGCTACCACCCGTCACTCCCGGAATCATCGCAGCAGCGACGCGATTGGCCTCCCATTTGTTCCTCTCAGGGTGCAAGGCGATCATGTCACACACCTTGAGATATGAGGCCATCTGCAAAGACAAGATGCAGCGACAGGCTGGGACATGTCTCAAGAACCTTCAAGGTCAATCTCAGACGAACCTTCACCCATCACCTTTGGAGCGTCGCACTAGGGTATAAGTTGTCAAAATCCTTCCAAACGCTGGAAGCTTTTCCATCATTTGGCATCTCAAAATTCATCACGAAATCGGGCAGCGGTATACACCAACCACACACGAAAATGACCAATATTCCCAGAAAGCAACACAAGTCAGAAGGCGGTGGCAATGAGTCCTCTCCCCCAAAGGGCTCCGGTTCGTCTCGAAACGCCACCGCGTCGCCAATCTTGTCCCCCGCCGGCGATACTCCTCACCTTGCGAGTGGGAATCAGACGCCTGCGCAGCCATCAGCCGCAGCCAACTGGGACATGTCCACGACGCCTCATCCGTAGGGGGAGACAGGGTCAGCGTCATTCAGTCAGCCGCAACAGCCATCAGCACTTTTTAATGAGAATGATCATTTGGCTGGGCAGCCACAAGCCCCAGCCGAATGGGATATGCCCTGGACGCCTCAGGAAAGTCAACATGACCATAGCATGTGGACGTTTAGGCAACAACCACTCCCATCGTCATCTAGTGGTACCTCGTTTCTAGAGATCGCTGGAGGGCTTGGAGGAGGGTATCCAGCCCTTTTTCATGGGAGCAGTCATTTGGGTTTTCAGGAGGCATATCCGCAGGGCAACAGGACATCTCAGTCGCTCAGCCATCCTCAACAGACGTCCCTAACCTCGAACAACGACAATTTCGGCTACGGAAGCACGTCTTTGCCGCAGGCTCATCCCAACACCGGTACAGCTTGGGAGCCCCAGGCGTCCCTACCCTTCAGTGACGACTTGCTCATCTATGGCGACGACTTTCTCAGCTATAGTGACGACTTGCTCATCTATAGTGACGACTTGCTCAGCTATAATGACATCTTTTCACCACCGGATCATAGAAATACTCAGACGGCTGCGCAGTCTCAGGTGTCAGCCACGTCAGTTCCCGCTTCAGCAGGACCCTGGAACTCCAGTCGAACCATCGGCCCATCTCAGGCATCCTCGACCGTGGTCCCGACCCAGCTTTCGACCCAGCCTCCGACCAGTATTCCACCCCAGCTTCCACTCCAGTTTTCGCCCCTGTTTCCACTCCAGTTTCCACCCCTGCTGCCACCTCTGTCTCCATCCCAGTTTCCACCCCTGTTTCCACCTCTGTCTCCATCCCAGTTTCCCCAGTTTCCACCCCAGTTTCCACCCCAGGTTCCAACCAATGTTCCAAATGCCGGCTTGGATCATCCTTACTATGACAATACACCTTCGCAAAATACCCAAGACATACCTCAACCACCACGCCGTCACGCTTGTCCCCGTTGCAGTTGGGACTTCAGAGATCGCTACGAGCTAAGACGACATAAGGAGTCGCACCAAAAAAAGAAACCGTATCAGTGTAAAGACTGCGGCAAATGGTTTTCTCGGAGATATACGGCGAAGGTACGAAACATTCTTCCTTATCACCGCTGCTTACTGAGACGGGACCCAACTTACAATCGCCGCAGACACATCATTTGACCAAAGGCTGTCGGCCGGAAAAGAGAAAGAGAGAGGGCAAGAAGGATGAGGACGAGGAGGGAGAGGTGGATGAGGATGACGAGGCTTAGGTGCAGGTTCAGAGGAGTATCACGCAGCCCGCTTTCTTCTAACAGAGCATGAGGTACATGGTAGTTTCGAAGAAAGGGAAGAAACCACGGCCGTGCAAGACCGTACGTTGAAGTTTATAATTAGCAGTTTGGGGGCTCCAATACTTGTATACAAGGAAAGGAGGAAGCAAAGTTCGCAATGAAAGTATCATTAGCTTTGCTCTGAAATCGACCTGAGACGTTGTGCATCTTTCTGCGTGCACAAGTCAAGCTTATGATCAATCTACTGAAAACGCATCGAGCCATGAACCGAGCAAGAACAACGGCAAGCCATCGCCTCGCTTTGTAGTATTCTCTCGAGTGAGTGTCAGCAAAGACACCAACGTATCTGCAGATCCAACGACGTCCCACGCCAGACTTCAAGCTTTCGGGCCCTTTCGCAGCCCCAGGGCTGCTCATCCTCAACAGACCGATCTCTCTTGAGCCGCGTCATCTTCTGGCATTGGAATTGGCGAATGGATGACGGCAACAGAAGCATGAGCCCTCGGTATCAATATGGGGACATCTGACCCCGGCTGAACTGCGTTTGGAGCCTCACGTCCGCCAAAGTATCTTGCACGCGATCAGAATGTCTGGTTTGGGCACGGCAAAGCGGACGAGAGGTAGGACCGGCCGTGGAAAAGACTGAGGAGGACATATCGAAACGAAACTACTCGTTTATGGAGACGATGTGGCGAATCGCATGGCCTTATGCTGACAGTGAGCCAGCACAAGCAGGCAGTGATGTACGGATTGAAAGAGACGACAAGGTGTAGGAGTGCGAGATGGATGCCCAGGATATTCCAGCATGGCGGTTAGCCCGCCTTGCGCGATCAGGTCGGAGGCATCCATGAACAATCGGGGCCTTGAAGGAAGTGAAATGGCGTTTGGCGACGGCTAGTGGTTTTTGGGAAATCTGGAAAGCCACTGCTGCAAGAAGGGCCTTTGGCGACGGCATTGGTACGAGACATTGAGAATCAAGTCAGTCGAGGCTTGTGGGAGTCGTGGTGGTGGGGCCGGTCACTGTAGGTGGTGTTGGGAGAAGACGATGCTGGGCTCTGGGTACGCGGCTTTTGAGGAGGACTTGGCGGAAGAAGACTAGTCTGTCGTGAAGTCGATCGCAGCATCAGGAACATAGCTGATGTCGTTTGATCTTGTGCGTCTCTTGAAAGTCCTCGCCACCATCCTCGGTTCCAACTATTGGGCGGTGTGGCACTTACTGAATGACGTAACACCCGGTGTCCGTTGGACGTACCGTCCTCCGCATCTTCAACGAGTCGGAAAACAGACGGAAGGAGTGCCCGCTGTTTTTTTTCCCTTCCTTCCAGTTCTCGAATGCAGGCACTTGCCTTGTCAAAAAGGACCGGTCACAGGCACGGGCCTACAGCAGGCATGTATCTTCCAAGTTGGGGCCGAGTAGAATTTCATCAAACGACTTCACGATCCCTTGCGTGTCGTCGCAACCAGCAAGCAGATAGCAGAGGCTGTTTGCTGCAGCTTCGTCCAGCAAAGGCTGCGACTTATCCAGGAAGTCAACTTCTCGACAGAATCCACGACATCGAATCAATTCAACCATAACGAGATATTCGCCTGACGAACCCTGCCACAGCGTCCGATCGGCTAATTTCCAAAATCGAAAGGTCTCCAACCGCGCCCCTCCCGGCCGACGAAACTTGGGCGAAGCTCAGCGAAATCCTCCAGAGCGAAAGAAGACAGCAGCAATTGGAACTGGCGAAGCGCAAAGTTCACCTCTACGAGGATTGATTATCTGCCCCGAGCCGCGCCCGAACTCTACCCTCCCAGGCACCCGGGGCGCGAAATCCAATTGACAGGACGTCAGCAACACCAATTACTCAAGGAATGTTCTACGATGCCTACAAGGAAGCAGATGGAAGGCAGGTATGGAAGGATGCCTCCAAAGCCATCAAGAAAGTCATGGACGTGGACAATACCCAAAGTGCGCAACTCATCAACCTTGACGACGAGGCCCTAGCGGTTACGATTATTCAAAGGCCCACCGATTTGTTCCTTGCGGACTTCAGGAAGACGGCGCACTCCCAGAAGATAGCCGTTTAGCACCATTGGCAGCAGCCAAAAGGGGTGGACTGGGACTTGGTCAATAACGAGCTGCACACGAACGCGTGTGGGCGGCCTACGACGCACAGAGTAGCCAGCCTCCCCTTGGCCAAGCAAGCGCGATCCAATTTGAGACAATTGAGCAGTTCATCAGGGAAACAAAACAGGAATCGCGTACAGGCAACGCGGAGGAGTAGGTTTGATCCACACATCGTGGCTCCCGCCATGGGGGCCTGGCTGGTGACTGGCAGAGAGAACCCATCCATGCGGAAGGATTCTGAGCACCCACGGCCGGTCTGCGGTGTTGCTCGGCATTCTATCCGCTTTTCCACCGACTCCAACCCGAGGATTGCATCCGATCGAGCCCTTGGGCATTCTGCTGCCCACTGCCTGTTCTTCCCAAGAGACCTCTGCTCAATCTCAGCCGATGGGGATGCAAACGGCGACGTCGCCGGCCCGGCAAGTCGCAGGACGCGCGTGTTGTTACGAAGCAATGCCACTCAATGACTCAGAACGAAGCACTTTCTGGAATATGCTAGATGCCAATGCTTGATAAGAATGGGCCTTGCAAGGTGCATTGTGATTCTGTCACGATCGTGGGTGGCGGCTCCTCTGATCCATACGAAGGACCTATCGCAGTACGTACCCTACAGGGGATCACCCACTGAAAAATCTGGTACCTACCGATCTCACACCGAGAAATCGGTAGGTACCCACAGGACTTAGTGGGCACGTACCTGAGGCAGGTCATGAGGGTTGCCTGTCAGTGCTGCGCCCGCAGATACCGAGTCCAACCCCTGAGTCCAAGCCCCTCCACATGGTCATCAAACTTAGGTAGTGAAAGACTCAACGTTGCCTTCCATTATTCAAGGTAGACATGTTTGTCCGACTGTGGGAGCGGCTTAACAGTTCAGGTGTTACTGGCATGCGAGCTTTGCTCAAAGTTACCACTGCCCCGGGAGCAAGCCACGGCGACAAACCCCACCACCACCCCACGTCACGGTGCCCTCCACGTCCCCACCGACCCAACGATGCAGTACCTACGAGTCTGGCGACTTCGGGGTGTATTCCTCCCGTTTCGCAACACTGTTCCTCCGTTCCTTCTGGAGAACAATCCAGCTCGCCAGCAGAGGAAAGCACCTGTCGCGCTCGCAGCCGCAGGTTCTCTCCCAGACACATCGCCAACGCATGGTTTATCCCTCGGCTCGATCCATCTCCAACCTTGCGCGTCCACCGCCTGTCGTCGAAGCGAATCCCCAAGATTGCTACTGGTGTGTGCTACCCAGACACAAGACGTCCGCTACATGTTCTGCAACTTGGCTGGCCACTGCTGACCCCTTCAGTTCCCGACTTTGTGTGCATTTGGGGCACCTCGGACGGTTTGCCCGACCTCCAGGTAGTTCTCGACATCAACATTCCAACCGTGCGTGGTCTCATCTCGAAAGCGGTCCGTCCTGGCTCGCTCGATTTTCACCGAGAGATTGATAATACGAACGGCAACAAGTACGCGGAGACGAAGATCCTATGCGACGATCCCGACGACCATCCGATCCGCGGTTGGTACAACGGCTCGAAGAAGGTCAAAGCCAGGGTTTTGGACCTCAAAGAGCTCACGCAAGACCAAGTCAATGATGCTCTTGACGCTGAGGAGAAAGATGAATACCACGAGCATGGGCAGGAGGCAGAGCAAGATGGAGGAGAATGCAGGGACTCGAGTCTGGACTTCAACAGCAAAAGCTTTGCGTTTGTTCCGGTCGAGGAGGCGCCTGCCCATGGATGGTGAGGTCAACGCGTCGACCTTGTCAATGGCAGACAAAAATACATCATTGCTAGGATTGATGCCAGCAAGTCGGCACCATGAACGACGGAATCCAATGTGTCCGCATGGCTTGCGACCCAGCCGATGAGGAGGAGGACGGTGATTCCGATTTTGACCAGGTCGAGACCGACTACGACGATCTATGGGCAAGAGGGGAGTGCAGGTCCGGACGGTTGTCAAATTGTCAACATTCCCGGCCTTTGGGCAGTGTTGTGTGCACCACACACCCTGCCTTCGGAACTCGGCGAGTAATACTCAGACCGTCGATGGCGAACCGTGTCCTTTTCCCCATCTTCTCTTCCCATCTTCTCTTCCCATCATTCATCCCCCTCAACCTCTCTTTCCTCTGTCGTACTTGGGTCCTTCATCGTGTCACCAGTCCATGCGAAAGCAATCACGCTTGCTTCCCGAAGTTTGTCGCTGATACCATGCTCTCAAGTGCAAATGCAAGCAGCGTCTTCGGTTTCTCGTCTACAGCAATGCGCTCTTAGCTTGCCTTCACGCGACGCGGTGCCGCCGCCACGCCCTGTGTGTTTTCTCTAGTGCATGTTGAAGTCAACATGCACCCCAACGGCCGACCGACGATACGCGCCAGCAGAGACGTCCTCGTGATGTTCATCGTCTATTTCTCTATCTGCGACCATTTTAGCTGATGCGCTTCCCAACATCAGCCTGCTCCAAGTTCTTATGGTTCCACATATCCTCGCCTTCTCATCTGCCTCCTCTGACGGTCATCGTCCGTCAATACCAGCTGATGCTCGAGTCTGGCCATGGGATGGCAATCTCATGGCCTCGACTACACACTTTGATGCAGACTGAAACTCATCAAGACTTCGGTTCTCACGCGGCTGGCATTCGGCTCCGGCCTTTCGCCTTGCGCATGCCAAGTAGAGCCTGCTAACAAGAGCCTTCTTCACTCACAGACCCTATTCGTGGATATCTTCAGAACGTACCAAATCCCAATGGAATATGAGGATTGATTTGGAGGAGTCTTCTCCAGCATTCTGGTGCTACTCTTAATAGGACGAAGAATAGCGAAGGCCCTCATCCCTTCAAAGGACCCTTTCGCGTCAGCACGAATCATCTGGCGGGCTCTTTGGCAGGTCATGGCTCTGGTGAGCAACCACACTATAACGCGACTCGAAGTCCAAATTCGACGGTGATGGAGGCCTGAGGGTTGGCAGCCCATAAGGGAAGACAGGTTTGCTCCTGCGCTGCTCATTCTCCAGGCCCTTGGCACCTTACTTCTCTGGAGTTGGGAACAAGAAAAAGAGCGAGCACTCTGAGCATAGATGCCCAGGATCAACCTGTTGTTCGTGCTGTCTAGTCCGTCAGAGGCTGACTTCCAAACACCTTCAGCCGCTTAGAGCATTCAGTTAGAAAAACACCTGCTTGCCAGTGTTCAATTGCAACACGCTTGTTTGTTCTTAACGATGTTGCTTGGTCCTATTTTGCTTAACGGCGATGGTCTCCTTGACAGTGTACGAGAATACCTTCGCGCTGAGCTCACGGCCACCAAAGCTCTTTGGTTCACACGGGACTCGAACAGCATGGATCGCAAAGTGGATTTCTTTGTCTCACTAACATCTTCTCTTAAGATTTCTCATTTTCTTTGAACGCTCCTTCACTCCCATCACCTCAAAAGGGACAAAAGCATCAAGCCTTACTTTTTATCCTGTTTCAAGCCACTGCCAGAACTGCCAGAGTGTCTCAGAGCCCAAATTACATCTCTCCATGAAGCTTCAAATGTCCTTATTTTTTACAGACGCAATCCCTTTCAGCGTCATGTGGGTCTCCGCTGCCGCATCTCATCGGGTATTATATAACTCCAATCATCAGCGATGAACCCGATATGCCTTGTCTCCCAAGACTACCGAAGCTATTTCAGCAATCAGCAAGCACCAAGCCGATCGTATTCCAAGTATTGGATCAAGATCCCACATAACCAGGATAGCTTTGTGATAATAGGCAAGATAGAAACCCGAGTTAAACCTGACAATTCCGCGAGCCTTCACTCGTGAACAGATTGGGCTCATGCGGAAGGGTGTAGCCTTGGACACATCAACAGGAGCTGGAGCTGATCATGCCACAGACCACCTCGGTTGCGCAAGTCATGGTCTATGACGGAGTCAAATTGTCTGTGAGTCTCATTATTAAAGGTTGTTGCTGCGCACTTGAGGCCTCGAGACAAATAGCCTCAGACTGAACAACTACGAGGCGGCTTCAGAGTGATTGTGCCGCATGCATAACAATCACCTCATCATCTCTTCACACGATCGGCTTATTCACCGAATTCACTGGCGAATTGCTCGCCAACATCGAGATCGCCCGCTCGTTCCGTAAGCAGAAAATATGATTTAGCCAGGTTTTGGTGGTCCACTTTAGAAAAGATGTCGGACGTCGTTATCTTCCAGGAAATACGACGAAGCCCATTCCACCTCAATTCGACAAGTTTCGTAGCAGCAGATGGGAGAGTATCATGGACAATCCGAGAAACAACGCTTTCGAATTCAGCCCAGAATAACCATTGGAGCCCGGCTCTCAAAGTCCGGACCTTCTGAAGCTGAACTCGCGCATTAGCTGACCAACTTGCTTCTCGCTTTTGAGGGCCGAGACTTACCCCACGCCTTTTTCACATCTCGACTACTACCTGCACAAACTCCCAGGCGTTTTGAGCTTGCATCTGTCCTTTCATTGCCAGCGACAGTATTTCAACCCTCTCCACTCGCTTGCAGCAACAGGCAGGTACTCGCTATCAACTTGAAATTGCGAGTCATTCTCTCCTTCCTTTTCTGTCTTCCAAATTCAGCTCATCAGAGACCAAGCGACTTGCTAATTGTCGCAGGCAACGAATTTGAGCCACCCTCACAGTCCGATTCATAATCCCACCGTCGCAAAGTCAAAGTACCCCAAACCTCTCGTTTGGAAGTTGCCTGCTTCCGCCCAACTTTTGCAATATAGTTCCTCATTTGCCCCGGACAACTTCGAAACCATGACCAAAGCAGAGGTTCCGAGACGCCGAGGTGAGTTCTCAGTTTCACGCAAATGATGATGGACTTCATGGCAAGGGCTAACCACGACTGCCATTCTCCAGCTCAGCCCGACCGAGGCGCATATCTTGGGACGATCATCCGACACGAAGCTTTGGGCCCCCGAAGCCGATTTTTCAAATCCCGAGTTTCTCGCCGCAACGGCAACATCGTATGGCTTCACGAGCGTGAGGCGCAGACCATTGACGCTGAAGCCGTCTTCACGTTTTGGGAGAACGTCGGCTCTAGGGAGCGATGGGCCATTTCAACCGACAACCCCCCACCTTGCAAGATCTTGTCTCTCAGAGTTCATCTGCATCTCACCGCTGGCTTGCCCATCTCATACAACGTTCAGCTACTCGGCCAACGGCGACCCGTCGTCTACAGGGAGTCTGCACTTCCAATCTACTTGGTGAGAAAGTACTGGTCGAGTGTCAAAGCCCACACGGGCATGGCCAAGGACCGCTTTCTTCTAGAAAGGCTGCCCGCTCTGGTTGAGAGGCGTCTTGAGTTGGCTTCTCTGTCCCAAAGCCCTGTCCAAAGACTTGCCCCATGTCTTCCATCAGTCGTCAACTCTTTCATCTCAGATCTTACGGCCCCGGTTGAGTCGAGAGAGCTCGGTGAAGTCGGAGTTTCTATGCCCGTCGTTAAGGCAGATCGGGAGTGGATTGGAAGGTCTGTTGACGGGCAACCCGAGCAAAAGCGTTGATGTCGGGTCAAGGGGTGGAGTCTTGTAGGGAGCATTTTCTTTTTCCAACTGGCTACTCAGATTGTTCCGAATTTCCAAAGGTCCGTGGAACGATCTGATTCATTCGTTGATTTCGGTTCCTTGCTGACGATGGGAACTCGCAGGCTATCTCGCTCCCCTCAAGGCTTTGACCGCAAGCACAATTTTTGATTGGGCCTTGAGGATCCAGACGTCATCCTAACTACCTTGCTCTTTGCCCACGACATCAACAGGAATCCACCTGAACATCATGCTTTTGCTACAAGAAGACTTAGAACCTCCAGGGACGTCACTGTAATAGCAACCTTTATATTCCACCGGATTTCTTTGGTTCTAATATCTGCGAAAAGAAGGGAATGAGCCTGTGAGGGGTGCCAATGGGCCAAGATCTGAGCACGATTGAGTCTGCAAAGCATTGAGGGCTGTTTCCAGATGGGCTTCCGGGGACCGGAACCGAATGGGACCGTTGGAACGCGGTCAAAAACGGCACCGTTTGGGAGATTTCATTGACAGATTGACTTATGCTGGGGCAAGCTCAAGCTGTGAACGCGGCATTGTCTGAGGTAGCTATACAGCATAGATGGTAATCACATCGGTTTCTGAGCCGCTAGTTGTGTAAGATTGATGACAGGAATTAGCAGCGAACCATACAAGAACACGTGAGATTTACGGCAACAGCGACCAGTGGAAGACAGCGGCAGAGGTACACATGGACGGCATCAGTAACAGCAGTAGCCTCATTTCTCTTTGCCTGGTATTACCTATCTCTTCCCCAATAAACGGGGCCACCTGTGACGACGAGCTATGACGAGTTGAGGCGGAAACGAATGTTGGGTGATCAGGAGCATAACCGTCCATCGAGGGGCCGCAAAGAGCCACAGTATGTCAGCCATGCCATGGTAAAGGCCCTGGTGGTCGCAAGCTGGAGATGATCTTAGCAGAGAGCTCGCTTAGTGTCAATCAAAGCACTAGGGAGGCATTTCCAACTCATCACCAGAGACCACTTTCTCCAGGCGTTTGCAAGGGCGTTGAGATGTCGTTCGAAGTCAGAACGGTTCTGGGAACGTGTCAGTCGAAGAGCTGTTTTGATAACAGCGCTTAACAATTGTTGCGGGTGGCGCCAAGAATTCAGGCTTCCAAGACGTTGCAGAGTCGGATGAGTTAGCTATCTGAGTCACAGCCACGACTTTGGCCGGTACAACCTCTATCTTCTCCCGAATCAATCTGCTCCTCCGGTGGGCGGTCAGGCATTCAGTCAAGACGCTGCCTCCAGACTCCAATGTGTGGCTCAGAGAGGCATCAGTGAGCGAGGAACGGGTCGAACGACTTCCTCAGGCTCTATTCCGAATTTTCATCAGTGAGACGGCTGAGTTTGGCAAGAAGGGCATGTGTATGGCAGTCAGATGTCTGCTCACCAAAAACTTAAGGCGCATATGAATTGACGAAACCACAATCACCGCTGGCTGGGAAGGACTGATCCCAGCGATTGGCCAAAGCAGATACGTTTTTCTGCTGGCTCTTCTCTTCCGACAAGGACATCGTGGTCATCTCAAAAGAGTTTCCTTCCCGCCCGGCAAACTGCCAACCACCGAAACAAAAAGAGATGTTCCAATGAGGCAACAGAGATGAGAGTCAGACGGCAGTCAACAACGTGCGCCTCCAGGAGGCAAACTGCGAAGAAGAAAAGTTAGAAGGGAATAAAGATAGGAGTCTCAAGAGCTCATGTCTTGGCCATACCCTGGAAGTTTTCCTAGTGAAGTTTGGAATGTCGGTTTCAAAGATGACGGCGAAAATTCCACGGCAACTGGAGCTCGATCCTCTTCAAAGCCAGAATATGCTGCTATAGTACGCGTTGGCGTTACAGGTGCGGGGATGCAGCGGCTATGAATTGCCGAGCGAGAGTGCAGCCTTCCCAAATCTGACTCGATGCAAGGGGGAGAAAAGAGGGGAATATTGTGCGGCCGGCTTCACGATGGTATGGCCGTGGCCGCAGTCGTGACTTGTTACGTGTGTGTGAGCAAGCTTGGACATGGTCGCGCTTCCGTTCGGCCTTGCGAAGACAGCCGAATCGGATAGCTTGGCATAGGGAAAGTTGGAAATAAGAACGCTATAGTACCTTAGAAGGAGACATACCGGAGCCAAGACATCCTTGGGGCTGGCGGTAAACATTCCGCAGGCACTGCGTCATGATGTTAGTGGCCGGGTGCTCAAGACATCAAGCTGTATGGTCGAGTATCAGCGGCAGCAAACGTCGCTTCATGACCTCCTGGATGTTTCTTAAGTTTTCAGCATCGGCGAATTTTTGATCGCGGTTCGTCCTCCACGTCCGGAGATCTCTTTCTTGAGCGCAGCGTCTTGAGACCACAAATAGGTTAAGCCTTACCGCTAGTGGCTTGACTTGCCGATGGTTGGTGACAGCATTTGATTTTTGTGACATTAAGCTTTTGCCCAAAAAGGCGGAGGCTTTGCTGATTGCCTTCCGTGCCCGGCGTCGACGGCCTTTTGGTGGATAGGTTGGTTGAATCCGCCATCTCCGACGCTGACTTGGGATTCTGCACGTAATTTGAACGGCCAACTGTCTTGCCTAATATGTATTACAGCTATAGACGGTGCCAGTCGCTCAAAGCATTCAAGTTGAAAATGCGGTGAGAAATTCCGGACTTGCTGTTGCTGATGCCCTTCGCACGTTACCGGGGAATTTGTGCACTGCAAACAGTGTTATAGGGCGCCGGAGGAGTGGGATGCGGAGTCCACGTAGCCTGGGTTAATGTAGGGGAAGAAGAAAGGGAGCTTGTGGTCAAGATTTCTCTTGGATTTCAAGTCGTTGTCTTTCAGTGGCGCGCGGGTTTCAACGCTGTTCTCCGGTCACAAGGATTCCTGACTGGACTCTGTCAAATACATATGCGGTAGAGAAAAGGGGCAGTAGACAAGACGGCTGGCAAATAGCTTGAGGAGCATGCTGACTTTGAAAACGCTGAAGTGGAACAATGTGCTCGAAAATTGGACATGTTGCGGCCAAATACTCGGCCACCTAACAGACCGCCCTCGCATTTCAACACAGCCGAATAGCGGAAACCAGCATGATATGCGCTGGGCCTCTTTTCAGCGACATAGCAAAATTCTCTGCCGAATTGCACTGGCCGAAGCAATATGCATAGTCTCTGAAAGGGGGAGCAACGTCACGCGCACACAGCGCTCGCACAAAAGACTTCAGTCTACGGACAAAACTTTCTAATGTTCATCTTTTCAGGAGGTTATTAATGCACCCGCTGAGGTGTGGGGACATCCTTTTTACCTTTAATGCAGAGGTTCGGCGTGGCTTCTGACGGAGAAGAGTGACAAACATCCAGTTTGTGCGACATGATGCCTGCCTTTTAGTTTTTTTCTGGTCCAGAGGCTGTGAGCGGCTCGGCTATACCGGTTTTCGTCTTGATATACTGTATTTATGCCAAGGGCTGGATGTTTCTGCTTCCACGCTCCTTGAAAACATGGAATTTCGAGACCAAAGTCGTCGAACGCCAGATTTATCGCGCGATTCTTGCATTTTGTAATCTGGTAACACCTACCAGAGATAATTGGCCAGGCATTCCGACCTGAACTTGAACCCTTTCGATGCTGCACGCGTGGTTTGCGAGGCTCCCAGTGGCTGACCACCCGTTCGGTTGTGTACTTATGTACATCTACTGGAAAGCAATTTACATCTCCTTCGGCCCTTCAGCTTTTCCTCATGGTTTCCCACTATGGTCCCTAATCACGGCTTCTCACCACATCTCAGAGTACTATCACTCCCAAGCCAATCTTCGCAACATTCGCAGATCCATGCCACGAACATGTCTAGGTAATTCATTTTGGATAGTCTTTCTAGGTTCTCTAGAACACCTGGGCCACAAACATCAATACCTGCCGCATGCCGTCACAGCCACCGCAAGTCCAAAACCGTATCGGACCAGAGCACCAACCGTTCTCGCTCTTCTTCGTCTTGACCGGCGCAACACTACCGCTGCCGCAAATTGTCACTGTCCTTTTTGCTTCGAAGCAACGGCCGCTGCCCGTCATGGCCATGAAGACTCTCTCATACCTCTTTGACGTCGGGAGAACATATATCCTGCTCTGCTCTGCCGTCAATCTTCATTCATCTGCCTGTAACATTGAACAACCTAACAGCTCATCACAAGGAACAGGGTTGCTTGGGACAGATCGAGTTCGAGATCGAAAACCGGTGTTGGAGCGACAAGAAGTACGAGGTCAACGAGGAAGCAAATCGCAGGCTCCATTTGAGCAATGACTACACAAAACCCTTCGTCGCATTGACTCGCGACCTAATATGCTGCATTCTAACAATCTCAGCTTCGACACCATGGCACAGTGTGTCTGGCAGTTCAGTGGGTGCAAGCCTTTCTCAGGGTCGGTCTGCGTTGGTTATCGGAACCCACGCTGACTCTGCCTAGGTCAAATCATTTGCAGTCAGCGAATAACATCGTACGACACGTGTGCAGCAATTTCGCGGCCATATTGAGAATTAAGCCGTTGGGTAGGATACTGGCTTGCATTCAACTCCTGGCGAGCCCCTTTAAGACGATCGTTGTGGAATGTCAACCTCTATTGCAGTAACCACAAATGTGTTCATTCATCAGCCCAGCATCACATGGCCGAGAATGCTTTGAACCTCAGGCTCGGTAATCGGATCAAAGACGACGCTTGGTCAAGGAACACCAAACGTGGTCATGCATTCGGGGGCGGCGGCGGTCATGGAGTTCGCTCTAACTGGGCAGACCACGGGATCCAAGTGGGTTCTTTCTTACTGCGGGCATGTTCATGCTAGCTTTCTGACGCCAGAGGGACAATGAGTGATTCAAACTGCTGCAATCAATAGCAGACGTGATCAAATACTGTCTTGTTTGCGACCTATCGCATAGGTCGTAGGCAAGGTGGAATAACGCGACCGTATTGCCGCACACATAGCTCGTAGGGCAGAGTGTCACACTGATGACCTGGTCAAGATGCTGAGCTTCGGCGAGAACTTGCGGAAGGAAACTGTGGATAAATGGTATGATGACACCTTATGATCGGACACGAGCAAAAGCAAGCGCTTTGAAAGCATGAATAGTACGAAAATGAGTCTGTTTAACGACAAGGCCTATGAACGAAGCAGACCCAGACACATGACTGTAATTCAACCCAATACCCGTTGATGCTGTCAACCAATAGTGCTTGCTTAGTTACCCCGATGAACATCCACGATTCCTTCGTTGCTGGGGGTTACCTTGCCCATGGCCGTCAATGTGGCGGCCGCCCGGGGCGTTATCTCCTTGTCGAAGATGTGTACCAAGGTTTTTTTGGTATCTGCAGAACTGTAGTGGATGTTGTGACGACAGAGGACATTCCGGAGTATGGCGACCTTCATGGTAGAGGGGTTGAAGTCGGGCGCAAGATAGCCGGCGTCGTCCCACATAGAAGGGATGTTTTCCAATGGAGTCGCTGCAGTACCATCCCCTTTCGATTCCGCCGGGTCTTCTTGACCTGCCTCTTCTGAAGGCTTGGAGCTGGAGGCTACCTGCTTAGGGGAGGATGTTTTGGATGACGATGGCTTGGTGCTGTCTAGATGCATCCGTTGAACTGCGCCGGTAATCTCGTCATCGTCGACAATGAATCGGGCCTTGGCTTTCTCGGAACGTTGCTTCTTCATCGCGAGGCGCGGCTGCTGGTCGGTGACCTCATTCGAAAGGTGGTCATCATCGGGTGGTATGGGAGGGATTTGGGAGTCATCGGGGTGGGACTCCTTCCCAGAGCGGGTTCGTACCATTGGAGTGTTGAGCAGTGGATTTGACGATGGCAGATGTGTGTCTTGGTGGTGTGGTGCATGCGGAGGTTGATGAAAGTTGTTGCGATGTGGCGGAGTTTGACTCGCGATGTGATGTTGTTTGGCCGATGCTGTTCTCTGCTATTGCTCCAAGGGGGTGCAGGCGCAGTTGGCAACGGTGGACCCCGCGCGCCTTCCTCAACTGGATGCCCGTTTGAGAGGACGTGATTGCTCCGATTCGCGGTCGGTGGCTGTGACTGGATGTGACGTCAAAGGTGGGGCTGGGTGGAGGAGGCCCTGAGAGTCAGAAGGAAGGACCAACCAAGACAGTAGAGAAGTTGCACTCAGCAAACAAAGGCCTGGGTATGTTTGACTCCTGCCTCGCTCAAGGAGACCAAATAGATTGGATTACCTGGCGATCGCATTGATTATGTACCTTATGATACGTACCGATTCTCGGAATTATGCACCGTCCACTTACATAATCAGGCTGCAGCACGCACTGCGCTGCACCCTCCAGCAAGGACCTTATCGTCGACTCGCAGTCCTTTTCTTATCTACTGACGTTGCCTTAAGGTTTTCAGGGCACGCCTGCCACGGCGCCGATGGATTAAGCCACTCTCCACCGACCCCGCCTGATGGATTGGCGCTTGTTGCAGTACCTAGTAGTGTGCTGGCACAACCCCAATCCATTGCACCCCGGAAGGCGCTCCGAACTTCGCCAAACCTCCTTTCGGAGAACGCCCATTTTGTCGACTCGAGACCCGATTTGCGCTGCGAATTAACACGTCCCGACTATTTCGCCACGAAGGGATCCTGTATTCGGCAGGGCAGCCCGACGGAAATGAAGATCTGACTCCTGGACTCCAGATCATCACCGCCTTTGTCGACCGCCACGGAGCGACTCGCGCAAGCATCGCCAACCTCCGCAATATTCGCCAAAGCCTCAGACTTTTGCTTCCAGTCTTGGTGCACAAATCCGACCACTAGGTACCAACGATAACTCAATCAATCCCAAATCTCACCCGTCCACGTCAGAGGTCTTTTTTTCGGCCATCTGCCGCGCGCTGCATCTGTTGACCAGCCCAGATGCAGCTGCAACCGTATGTCTCGGTGCCTGATACATATTGGGTCTTCTTCGGGTTGAACTCTCTGCTAACCATGGACAAGGACACACAAAGCACGAAACGCCCCCTACGACGACCCGCTGCCTGTTTCCCCAGGTTTTCCAAGATGAACTCTGGGCCTATTGCGTCGCCCTTCGCCGGCATCAACCTTGATCCGGAGCACGCCAGTGCCATCTTGCAATCTCCGGACAAGATTTACGGGTTTCTGAAGGACAAGTGGTCTACCGCGAGAAAGATGGATTTTCTGGCCGCAAGGAACGATGTTGTTATTGCTAGGTCACGCCTCCTCCTCAACATGCCGCAAACCTTCCTAGGATCAAACCCGGAGATGGCTGCTGCCCATCTAGACCAAGCGATTGGTCAGTCACAAGCCAAGTCCATTTGGTTTGCCTACGAGCTTCTGGACTCCGAGATCTCCGATTTCTGTGCTGAGATGGTCGAAGAGAACCAAGAGATGTCAGAGCGGGATGCCGCCAAGAGTTTCGCTACCATGTTGATTGACAGCGAACGCATTACGTTGTGGCTCAAGATCAAGCTCGAAATACGTCTTAGCCTGGAGTACGGTCTTCTGAGTCTCGACGCCGATCCGAAGACCTGCATGGCAAGCCCGGCGGGTCACATCAGAAGATTCGTCACGGATAAGTCTGGGTTCTACGTTGACCCAGGCCCAGAGGACGAGGTCGACTCAATTTGGATCAAGGCAGCCAAGGTGTTCAAAGTCGCCATGGACAATGTTCATACAGCCTACCATGGGTCTATCAACTTCCGGGATGCAGCGTTTGTCCAGGACGTCACCAGTGCTGTCAGCGCGGTCTTCCAGGATAATTATCGAGACACCCTCGCCTACGTCAAGGAGTGCGTCGTGAAAGACCTCGATCTTCGCTTGGCAAGGGGGCAGAACGTCTCATTCGCGGAAGTCCGCAGGATTCAGAACAAAGCGTGGGACACCTACGACTCGGAGAATGCGCAACAAACATTGTTGAAGGCGAACGCCTCCTACTTGGCGGTTTGCAACAGGGTGGTCCACGACTCATGAGACAGGTGGGAGATCCTGATTTCTTGGGCACAACAGCAGACTTTGATCGGCTATACTGCTTCTACCTTGGCTTTGTGTCTTCAGCGAAGGATTGAGGGGTCCTTGAATGGAATTTGGTATAAATCTGTTGTGGCGTGGGGCACCCAAGTCCCTCTTGGCATGGTTCTGTCCTTTTGCCTAATACCAGGATTGTCGTAACTTGCTTCGCCATATCCCAAATACGTGTTCCGAACGTGATTCTCAGGCCTCTCCATTCTCTCAACTTCTAATATTCATCCTTCGCAACTACCCTGCTGTGTGTATCGCCAGGTCCATCAAGACCGCAACGCGCTGAGCTCCCATCATTGCGTATACTTAAACTCTTTCGTGGTGTCGCTGAAACCCGCACAAAGTAAAAGATGATTAGGGACTGCCCAAATAACTTCCTAGTTGCTTTCATAGGTAACGAGTTCGAGGCGATCTTTTCAATTCTGGGGGCTTCGAGGGTATCTTCAGAAACAACCCCAGACGCACGTGTACGTTTACCGAATCTCAGATTTCCAATAACCCAGTCACAGGTGACTAGCCTACACTTGCCACACGCTTCTGTCGCAACGTCCTCGAGCGAAAAGACAGAATTTCAACAGAATTATCGCGACATTACCCAATCCTCAGGCTATCAATCACCACCGCAGGAAAATGAAGTCTGGGATTGCTGATACCTTGCCTAGTTCACCCCCTGGGCATTTTGACGTTTTTCCTTGGCTCTAGACGTCGCAGACTCTTCTTACTGCGGATTCATTCAGCGAGGAAATCAGTGTCTGGCCACAGGCAGTAAGCTAGCTCTTTCAAGCATGAAATGAGCACCTCCTAATCCACACATTTCTAGAGCATTAGACGTGTCGAAATGTTGCTCGAGCATGCCTTTTGAATGCACATTTAAATCAGGATTTGCCCCCAAGGCCTGCTTGGAGGGTCCCGTCAGGCCGTCGTTGGACACCATGCCGTTACTTCAGCTTTCTCCTCCGGTGAGATGATGAGGTTAACGAAATCACAGGACGACATAGCTACAGTCCACTTCAACACAACGAGGATTGACCAGCAGGGAGTATTAATTCGTTAAACATAAAGGCTTCCGAGAAGACTATTACCCGTCTGACAGAGAAGCACGCAAGCAGGTCACTCGACGGGCTGGACCCAGAACAACCTCGAACCTTACCGCAGATGCGCAGGCATCACAGCCGACAGACCAAATGCCGAGCAGAGGGCAGGCCAGCGCGGTCCAAAACCAAACGGCCTCCTCGGAACAACGCGGACTCTTCGGAACAACGCGGATTCTTCGGAACAACATGGTCTTATTGAAATAACCCGATTGCTTCGCAACAAAGCGGCCTTCTCGCCACCCCGTGTCCGCCTCAAAACAGCGAGGTTTCTGGCAAGATGCAATGTGACATTGTGTGCTGGAGTACCCCGCCAAACGGAAGCTGGACAGGGAATATCTCATTACACCTTGAAGTGCCTCATATTCTCGGGATTCGTCATCATGTGCATCGTTGGTAGTACAGCGCAGCAGACCACGGCTGCATCAAAGCTTAAGGTAGAAGACGCCAGTGATAGAGCAGATTGTCAAATTACTGAACTACCGTACACTCACTGAATATCACCCCATGTACTCTCCCGCTGCTGATCTCAGGCTTCGCTCAAGACACGGCCGATGGCATACTGCCAAATCTTTGGAAGAAGCCACGAGCTGGATTGCCGAAAACGAAACGACTCTGGATATAATGGCCAGTTACTTCATAGACGAAAGCCCATATCACACGTGAGTAGCTTCTCAAGATGAGTCTCTTGACTTTATGGAAATGTAGAGAACAACAAAGACCCTCAAGATCCAAGCCGGGGCCGCACACCACATACGTGGCTCTTTACTTTGCTGCGGCGAGACACGATGCAACAGTAGACATCCTCTGGCCATTCAAAGCAGCTCGAAGCTCCGTATCAAAGTCCATCTCCCACGCGTCTTTCAGATGTCTTGGCTTCCACCCCAAATTCCGTCTTGCAATAGTTCCCTTCATCTTTCGGTGTCCGGCATACGTCTTTTCCGTTACGGCAATGTTACCTGCAGCCAATTTCGCTGCTGCATCCTCAATACTAAGCTGATGGGTCTCTTTTGCCTGCGGTGTGCCCTCCTTGGGGAGATTACCATTCGCGAATGCAAGATCGAGGCACTTCTTCGCCACATCTGTTGCCAAAGCTCTTCCAACGGCTGGGAAGATAATACCCCTTCTGCCGGTAGGGATATTTTCTCCTCCAGTTTGGATGATGTTGAGTACGCAAAGCACGTAAAGATCTGCCAAATCCGCAATATGCACCCAGTCAAACACCCCTGTGCCGTTACCACAGCTGAAGGCGTAACCTTGTTCAAGCACGAAAGCCATCGTCAGGGGAATCATCAAGCCAGCCTATTGAAAGAGTCCTGTGCCGGTGCCGAAGATGATGGGCGCTTGAATGCTTACTGCATTCACGTTCAGATCATCTCCTGTGCGAAGGACGATGAGTTCTGAAGCGCGCTGGGCGTACCATTCATTCTTGTTCTCCGCCTCTTCGAAAGCGAAGACTTCGTCGGCATTGGCGTCGTCATATTCCACATTCGGGCGTCCCACGCCCGTCACGGGATTATCGGAGATATTGGAGCAGCCTGACGTGTGAATGACCCAAACCGGTGCAGCGGTCTCAGCTTTCCGCTTCGCGAGACCAAGAACAACTCCCTCGGCGGAAGGCGGGTGGAAGCCTGACCCAGCGTTGATGACGATATCGTGCTTGGAGGCGATCTCGGTGATCGCATCTACATCGTCAAGACTGGAAATAAGGGTGGGATTCACACGCGATCCATAGTTTTCTGTAAGCTTTGCGAGTCGGTCCGGGCTGCCGCGAATGGGAGTTGTGATCGGGTTGGTACTGGTGATGACTGACGTCAGGAAAGGATGGCAAAGCAAATGATGGAGAACGCTGCCACCGATATAGCCAGTTGCACCCAGCAACAGGATCTTTGGCGTCTGAGATGACATTTCGGAAGTTTATGAAGTACAGATGTGTCTGATAGGTCAAGAAAAATACGTAGGTAATTGTTCTTGGTTGGCAGAAGTTGGGAATGCGCGGGATGGGGTTTTTATGCTGCGAGATAGACGTGGGCTACATTGGCTGATAGTAACAGCCGATTGACCGGGACAACCCAGCGCACTCCAAACACACGGAAGTTTGGACGGACCCCGCAAGAGGTGGTACAAGACTTGTGGTGAGGTTGGTCCATCACAGCCTTTCACGGCAGACCGGCCTAGCCTTGTGCTTACGCCCGAACACCACCGTAGTGATAATCCGCTGTTAAGTCCCGAACTCTGGTCCTTCAAAAAAGAGAGCCAAGAGGCTTGATGGGTACGCCGCATAGTATGGTATAAGGACTACCATAATACGTGGAATGCCAAGACCGAGCCATTCTCGAGTCAAGGCCAAGGTGTCATCCGGAACCGACGGCCCCATAGACGGCACTGGGAGTGCAAACAAGGACCTGAGCGACACTGAAGGCTTCACTCGTGTAACTAGAACCACGCCAGTGGATAGATTGCCCAAGACACTGAACTTGAAAAGAGGCAGGCCCAGAATGCGGTATGCGAAGACACCATGCAAGCATGGCAATTTGGAGCGTTTAAATCCGTTAACCCCGAGTAACTGCGTAAAGATCTCGGCCAAGCATCCTCCAACTCTAAAGTCGGCTGCCCTATGTAGTTGTGAGTGAGTCGTCGGGGGTGGAGTGTGCCTCCGATTCCAAGTCTGGGCGGGACTGAAGGCGCAAAAATTTGAGTATCTAGCCATTCTGTTAAAGCCAGCAATATCCTCCCTCACCAAAGTAGCCATTTGTCACCGGGCATTTGAAACGCCAACGAATTATACGTACATAGCATCTTGAATCCTGCCTTCTGTTCCTCATCAACTGCTCACAGCCAAGTCTTTATGTGGCCACCAACTTTCTTCGTTTCTGCTGCGGCAGTGTTCCTCTGGTCTGGAGGAGCTGTCTACGGTCAAGAGCTTCCTCATGTTGGGCACATCGACTTCCAGGGCCGCTTCCTTGTAGCCATCTCAGATGCGGACATGGTGTCTTCGGCTTATACGGACGGTCAAATTGGACCACCTCAGGGTTCGGATACCCTGTCTATCATACAGATTACAGACAATCCCGAAACTTGGAAAGTCTCAAATGTATCTGTTGGAAATGCAGTAGTTGGGCCGCCCACAGCAATGACGGTTACTCCAAATGGTCGCTATGCGATTGTTGTTGAGACTCTTGGGCCACGGTCGTCTGCAAACCCAAACACTACGATGTCGGAACTACCCTCTTCCCGGAAAATCACAGTCATCGACCTCATCGACTTGGATAGACCTGCAGTAGTGGACACCGTTGAAGGTTTTCTTCAACCTTCAACCGTGTCAGTCAATGCAGCTGGGGACCTAGTTGCGGTTACACATACCCTTGCTGGATCCGGAGTCGAGACACCGGTTGCTCTGTATCAATTTCAGCAAGGGAAGCTGTCGCTTTTGTCAACACCTGCTATTCCTGACTGGCCTTCTGGAAATCTTCTGATGGACGCGGCTTTCCACCCAGAGCTGGATATCTTAGCCCTCACAGACTACTCACAACCCCGTTTGACTCTGGTCAGAGTAATTCGACAAGGCTCCGAAACTAAGCTAGAACGATGGGGAAATTCGTTGAGTCTGGAGACGGCACCATACACGGCGAAATTCACACCGGATGGACGATATGTTCTTTCTAATGCCATGTATGTGGGCCCAGATATCGAGGCGCCTCGAGGAACGATTTCTAGCATTCGTCTGGAAGCATCACAAGAACAAAATGGGGACCCTCACCATAGCATTGTCTCTCGTGCTGAAGTCGGAGTCATGCCGGAGGGACTTGCAGTCAGCCCAGATGGGCTGTGGGCAGTAACTGCAAACCTGGAGCGAAGCACGCCTGCACTCGACAGCCCCAGCCAAGGATTCTTCTCATCCCTCAGCTTACTACGCGTGGAGCCTGCCAATGGTACTCTATCAACAGTTGGCACTTACGCCTTCGACGGTATACTACCTGAGGGGGTCGTGTTTGACAGCTCCAGCCGTTTTGTGGCTTCGACGACATTCGACCAGTATGATGGTCGTATTCCTGGGGGCAGCATCGATATGTGGCGAATTTCGGGTGATCATGCCGATCCTACTCGTGTAGAGTTTGTTAAGACGAGTGTTTCGGTTCCTGTTGTACGTGGTCCACACGTCATTGCTATGGTAGGGTAATTGAGGGCTACTCAGCGCGGTCTGTGGGTTATGGGGATGCTTGAGGCGTATTCACCAATAATACAAATCTTGATAGTTCTCTCATTACAACCATCAACTTATTCGTCTTCATGAAGTATGCTCTATTCATGGCTTTTATCTTGGACAGGCCTTATGCAAACAAGCACTGTCTTGGGGCTGGCTTCAGTTATCGACCGACCGGAATATTGAAGAGTCTAGTGTATGGCCGTTTGCCCTCGAGTATCTTGGCTGCGCTCAGAACTCTTCCCTTGGCCTTTGTATGGTCCTCAATGGTCTGAGGTCTGCTTAGCATTGTCGAACATGTGAGGCGGCTTTCCAGAGCTTAGTGCGATCGGCGTGCATATCTTGAAGTTGCGTCAATGAACCAGGCAACAGGTCTGCGCCCGGCTCAAACCAACCATAGTGATCGGTCATCAACTTGTCACATGTCAAATATATCACGTATGGCTGAAAGACTAGAGGCCATAAATTACGGTTGAGACCATGACTGAGGGCTTGCTTGCATGCCGCATGATGCAGAACGCGAACTTTCTCGGCTCCGGTAGGGTTGGGAGATGTGCTGGGATCAGAATAAGCAGATGGATATGGCAGTGAGCACCCGGGACGTTGAAGAATGTCCCTTTCTCATCACACATTAGATGTTGACGATTCGTGACATGGACATGTTTACATTCGAATTTGTAGTAGCTAGATCTTGGATTAACGAGGCACTTGGTTTCATGTTGGTGGTAGGCGTATCTTAGCCCAGGCAAGATTGAGTGTGCTTTAATGGGATATCGAAAGGGGGCTAGTAGGATTCAGGTCCTCCAAGGCCTGGTCATCTTTATCTTGTTTTGAGACAAAAAGGAACACAAAAGCAGACGACAGAGCGTTTTTATGAGACCAGGCATGTTAATTGACAGGGCTACCAAACAAAGCCACAAAGGAAGGCTTGCATTTAGAGACCATTGTGAGGAAATTAGTGCGTAGAATTTCTGAAGCATTGTCAACTTGGATTTGGTGGCAATACATGGTTGTATGGGCAGGCCGCATGTGTTCCCAGCGTCAGATTCACTTTTTAATGACAGTTTCAGACACCCTGTGTCTCGCGACGGGATGAAGATAAGACTTCATTGTGATTTTTTTCTTCCCTTCTAACTTTTTCTTCGCAGTTTGCCGCCTGGAGGTGCACCTTGTTGACTGCCGTATGACTCTCACGGGGAAATATTAGACTTCATTTTGATGATCGAATAGAAGATGCACGTTTATGGTTTCTTATCCAAAGTCCGCGAAAAGAATACGCATCAGCAGCTTTACATCGTAACACCTTCACCATTCATTCACATCGTCTAGGGTAGTATCACCACAACGCGGGTTTCCCATTCTCAAGATTTCAACTCCTGCAGACCTCCCCCGTTATTCGATCTCAGCATCAGAAGAAAGAAAGAAAGCCACAAGCTCTGTCATAGCACTGATTGTCATGCCACATCACACAATACAATCTTCTCACTCATGTCGCACGCGTGAAGAATGCATCTCTGGGAAGTTCTGGCTTATGCAATCCAAACAGACTGCGTCTCCAAGGAGAGTATGGAAGTGAAAGACGTCACTAGGGACCGTCTGAATCTTCAAGGCCGCTGCATCTTGGAATTTGATCACTAAACCGCGCCATATAAGACTGCAAATCTCCAGATATTCTAAATTTCGCACTGATACATGTTCCGGACTCCAACACTACCTGCTGTTCCATGATATGCACCTTAAGTCGCCTTCAATAAAGGGTATACAACTACTCCTAGATGAAGTTTCTCGTCATCACATCAGTTCAAAGCTTACCATTTGTTCTGAAAATTCAAGACCTTGCTTCTGGTTTCATCGCCAGTATGATCAATATTGTATGAGTTCAGGGCCATTTTCTGGATCAGAGACGCCTGTTATTCATATTTCTAGTGATCAGATTTACAGGTACATCTGTCAATAGCAGGTGCGAAGGGCTCCGCGAAGGGCGACCGGAAGACTGGATGACATGAACATTCTCAGGTCTTTCAATCACATCATATTGTCATGAATCAGATGTGGAAGGCTTCATTGCTTCCTGCGTTGGCAGTGGGGGACTTCACAGATAGATCAAGGCGGACTCCAGGCAAACCAAATCAAAAGAGCGACAGTGGTCTACAGTAGTGCTGTACTCATGGTTCAAGTGAGACATGCACTCTGGGAAGACATTCAAAGTATCCGCGATTTGCTCTTCGACAGAAATGACATTAACTGCAAGTTTTCCACCAACAACCTTCCAGTACTTGGTAACAGTTCTTGGACGGGAAAATTCAGGTAATGTTCCAGGCTGCTATGTGCAGTGGACAGGTTTGAAACCTTTCCAGACGAGTTTGACCTGGGGTGATCTATTCCTTCGATGACGGTGTCCGATGACACGTACGTTTGCGTTACGCGCGGGTCGGGGTGTCAAGGTTACAATGCATCTTGGCGGCCGCGTGACATGCGAGCCCAGTGGCTGAGAAACTTTGCGTATGCGCGCCAGCACGAATCGTATCTTAGTTCCCATACCAGCCAGAGCAGTTGAGCATCGTCGTACTACATGAACTATTCAAGCTCAATCGCACTGTTAACTCGTGGCTAGAAATGGTGTTGATTGCATGACCATGTCGGTTGAGCTCAGGATCGGTCCGATCTGGATAGTCGAGGGCCTGAGGGCTGTATCCAAGCCCGGCTGGAGGTTCCTGGCGTTGAAGATGAAAGTTCAGCCAGGCTTCAAATGCCCTGGGATGTCGGGAACTCAGGGCGGTGTTGTTCGTTTCGACTTCTCCCTGGTGCTTGTGCTGGTCTTCCAACGTAGGGGTGCACTATTGCCACGCAGCCGTGCTCAGCTGCAACTCCCTCGATCTAGCTGGTAATGAGCCTGTTGCGGTGTGACAGGTTATTATAGTGCTGCTATGGGCGATGCGGTGGCTCAAGGTCTGGCGGAGGGATTAGAGGACAAACGTCCATGAGGACGGGCTTGGCTTTGTTTTCATGTCTTCCAGCCGCGTTCGACTGCCACGCTCCTTTCCGGGTCAATCTTGCGCTTGCCGTTATTGAACCTCGCATGCTTCTTGTTTTGGCTAGAGTAATATGAGGAGAAAGTCTGAAACGCAGAGTAGTATGCCGGCTTTGTCGCCATCGGCATTTGTCTTAGTGGGTGGGAATGATGTGAAGTTATTGGAAGCAGAAGATGCGCATGGCTTTGACAAAGACATAGCCAACGTGAGGTATGGGGGGACTAAACAAAAGTCTACACTTGCCTGGAGTCCACACTGCCTGATGGCTGTTGGAAGTTATATGCTTAATATGCGTCATGCTGAGACTGGAGGGTAATGAAGTGTTTGGAGCTAGTAGATTCAGGTCTTCCGTCATCACTCAGAAGACTTAGCTACCTTCACCGCGTGTTGTTTCTTTCCCGGGCGTACCATTTTGTGATCAGTTCACTCTCAATCTCGTTCTTTTTCTTACCCATTTCGACTTGCATTCGGGCCTATTTTGAGCCTTTAGTCGAAAAGTCCAGTTGTCTTACTGGAGCAACAGCAAACAACTCCTAAATACGCTAATGAGGACCATTTCTCATTTATATGCCCGAAGATTTCGAGCTACTTTGCCCGCCGTATCAGCCAAACTGCTCCTCGCAGATCTCGACTCGTCCTCGCCAACCGGCATCACGGACATGGATGGATGAAGAGTGGGGAATTCCAAAGTCGCATCCATGGGACAGGAAGATAACTTGGGACATGAAGAGTAGTAGAATTTGCACCGTTCAGGATATAAGAAGTAGCCTGAGATTTCCAGACTCTCAACTCCACGACGATATTGTAGCACTTGACGACACCTGATAATCAATGAAGCTCTGGTCTGAAGTGGAAAATCAGCAGCTTGTTCTTTGACATAGCTACTATCACAGCGCAGTTTACATTAACTAATAAATTGCACGAGACCAGCTGCCCATACTCGTACCCTCAAGTGCGCCCATATCTTACTATTGCTTATACGACATCCCCGAATAAACATACTGGAAGCCAGCTAATCATGCCCCTCTCCAAGGGATAACTGAGATGCGTCGGTTTGCTGGTCGTTTGGTTTGAAGATTTAGCCATTTTCGTTCCCACCACGCTTCACCGTGCGCGCTTGGCTGCTGGTGGCACGTAATCCTCATCCTCGTCCTCCTCACTCTTGCGCCTGCGTCTCTTCTTCTGAATGGTGTTGAGGCCCGAAGACGAAACGGCGACGTCAGATGCGCTGCTGTCTTGTGCCTGACGCTCGGCTCGCTGCTTTTCCTCGACTGATTGTAACCAGGTTGTCTTCGTCCATCCAGGCTTCGTCTGGCGGCTGCGCACCATGGTCCTGGCCCAATAATGATTCAGGGCATTCTGATCCAGTCGTTTCTCGAGAATCCATCCGTCGTCGTCGGTCGGCATGTGACTAGCCGGCATCTCTGGACCTTCGACTTTGTACATCACGACCATGGCGCCCTTGGACACGTTGAAGCCTGCGCGTGCGCTCGTGATCTTGTACGGGGCTTCGGTGGCCTTGGCAGTAGCCAGAGCCGTGGTCTTCTTCTAGGAGACGCTGGCATCAGGCTTGAGAGCTATGGCGAGGCCGCTGTAGTGCTGGTGCTTGGCAGATGAGGGCCGCGGAGAATCGGGTCTGGGTTGTCGGGAGGATTGCACGGCTGACATTTCGACCTGGAAAGTGCAAGGTTAGAAAACCTCCCTCGATGCAAACAGATTGAAGAGATGGCGGAAAGCAGATCGGATTAGGAATTTGATGCAGCCTACAGTACTTACAGTTGAAAAGTTGGCGTTGGCGGTAAGTGTGACTTGGCTACAGCGAAGGAATGAGATTGGTGGTCGAACTCGAGGATGGAGGCGATGTTGAACTTGGTAACGTCGACGTTGGAGCCGGGCACAAAGACATTGGAGATGGAACGGCGGGGTAAGGTACGCCTGCCATGCAAGTGATGATGTAACAGGGGGTAGCGGGCGTGGTTGGAAATTTCCCAGCATGCAAGGACGCCAGGACTCTTCCTGCCCAACTCGTCAGATGGCGAACGTGACAATAAGAACATTGGTAACTTGGGGCATGCCAGTAATTTGTGACGTAATTGATTCTAGAAACTCTTTGGAAATGATTTTGCATGGTGCACACCACTCAGGAGAGGTTTCCTACCGTGACTTGACATTCCACGACACCAACACTATGGCTTATCCCATCTTGCATCTCTCCAACTCGTGCCTGACGCTCCAATCATCTGGCTCGAAAAGTCTGCAAACGGTCACAAGGTCTTTGAGGTGTTGCAAAAGCTACGATGCGAGGCTGAGCTCATTCTCAAGCCAACCTCCTGGTTCCAGCTGCTCTGCATGGCCCTGCCCTCCACTCAGAAACGTGGCATTCCATTTTGCGTCATCAGCGACGCGGAGACTGAGGGTTCCAAGGCTTAGATGGTCATTCTTGAAATCTTGCCCGCTTTTCTCATTGTTGCCGGTGTCAATAAAGCTGGCGAGAAGATAAAATCCCAAGATGAAGGTCATTCCTTGAGAGACCAAGGATTGTGATTCGTTTGATGACCCTTACGTGGTAATCCTATACAGCGTTATCCATGATTACAAGACGACTTCGATGAAGACCATGTTAGTGTTGAGGATGGCTTTGCTCCTATCTGTGGCAAGGATTGCAATGATTCGAATGGTAAGGAGGGGACATAAGATTCATCTTTACCCCCTCTCAGCCCCAGTTTTCGGGAGATAAATTCCCAAGGCAACGTTGCAGCTGAAATCTCAGTAAGAAGAGTGCTTTAATCATGGCTCTAAGGCTGTCGGTGAATGGCTGACTTCCCTTCAATCGCATTCAGAGGTCTCAGCTGCTTCTTCTTGTTCTCCCTCTCCCTGATCGTTTCTCTTTGTTCTCCCCTTGTGCTCCTCTTTCTTGTTTCTTTTCTCTTGCCTTTTATTATTATTCACTGAGGACTCATTCACATCGAAACAAAGGGCTATCTTTCCTACCCCTGATCTCTTCTTTGAGCCACTTGAACTTGTGGGTGAATAGCCTTTTCTGGGCTGCATATCCGCTCAAGTCGTACGTGTTGAACAAGTTTAGTGTACTACTAAAGTAGCTTGTCGAGGGGAACAATGGTCTCTGCGAAGACCTTTGGATCCTTGCTCAACAATTTCCCGACTTCAGGTCTTCCAGCAGCTGACAAGTCGACCAACATTTCCTGAAGGTTTGTCGAATCATCTTTGCACGAACGGCAATACGTCGATGACTTTGCTCAGAATCTTTGCAAGCTTGGTAAAAGGTGAGACGTGAGGGAGCGGATCGGACAGAGTAGGCCGCCTAGGAGGACCACGGACTGTCTTGCAGGATCAATGGTTGAGGCAATGAAACGACGAGAAGTACGCAGAACTGCGAGAGTCGTGATATATGAATCTACGTAGGGCTAAGATGAGCAAGTGCGCCGGTGCAAGTAGCGACCTTCCAGGCAAGAGGACTTTCGAACGTCTTCATTTTAGCCAGAGTCTCCCATGAACTCTTAGTCACTTGACGCTAATGGTCGCCGTCTTGCTTCAGGGGACACATGCTGGAGTAGCTGCCCTGCTTGTCCAAATGCTTGCCAGCGGACACGGCGGCATCGACTAGCTCCCCACTTTACTCTGAGTCCATGGTTCTGTTCCGCGGCCGTAGCTGGGATGATTGTTATTGCTGTGGAAGAATTGTTGAGTAAGTCCGGCTTTGGCACCTTTGGCCGGTGTCAGAGAACACAGTCTGAGGCACAGCAACACCAACCACATGCCATGAAATCTCCCTCCCTACTTTGAATCAGGCACTCGACGACAGGGTTTGCATTTCAGTGGAGGCGCCTTCCAGACTCCCATGTTATTGATGTGTCTTCCTATTGAACGAGCACTTCTTTGGGGACGCGCTGCAGAAAGCGTCGGCTTTATGGTAGCAGAAGACAAGCCAGCCGCCATGCCGTCTGGCCTTAGCAGCAGCAGCAGATCACCGGAGTTCAGATAACCTTCATGAGGTCGATGGCTGGCGTTGCAGTGGTTGTGGCATCTCGGGGCTTGCCGGGGCGCTGATCGGCAAGGTCCCCGCTTACTGACTTTGTTGGGGGTATGCGCCTTCCCGGTGTTCTTCGGCAGGCCCCACGGACCTGCTCCTTTCAGTTTATCTTGCCTTACCTTAGTCAGGGAAGGTACCTTAGGTATGCTCCTTCCAAGTGGAGCTGCTGCAATTCTTCCGGGGTCAGGTGGCAGGGACATGTTCCCATAGAATCGACTCGCTACCTACTTTTTAGGTAGTCAAAGACCCGCTGACAGTTTGCTGTTAGATGCCTGCTTCGGTCACTGGCGGAAATGGATGGTACAGAGTACTGGCATGTCAGTCACATTGACAACTTCATCCCCACAACAACGCACCCATCCGAATCAACACCCCGCCGCCATGAAATCACCACTCGTTTCCGCATTGGACCGTTTGAACGCAATCGAGACCGGCGGCCCCTCTGACCTCCTGTTTCAATCCTGGTCGCTACTACGGACCACCTTTGTCGCTAACTGCAACAGAGATGCCTGGGATTTCGAACTGTGGGCATTCCTCAACGTGCACCGGCCAATCCTACGTCTTGTCGCCGACGGGCTATACCTCACGCAGGCTGCAGGCTTTGACAAGGAGGCAGTCAGACACTGGTCCGCCGTCGCCCACCTTCATGATGCGTCGGTACCCATCTTAGTGATGCTGTTCGGAGCCGACATCCCGGCATCGCGCCAATGCGCCGAGGCAACGACGAACCTCCTGAAGGCCCGCCCTGACGTTAACTTAGCACACATCTGCTATCGATACATGGAGAAGGCTGTTGAAGGTCGTTGCCGGTCATCCGTCAAAGTTTTCCGCGCTGCAATTGATTCCTGTTCGTCAACACACTCTTCTGTCCGCTTATTCTCTTGACGTCGCTGTGGCCAGCCGCTGACTCCTTCGTCTTTTTCACCAGATAACCCACGCATGTGGCCAAGACACCGAGGCGCAAGATTTGAGCCGGCAACAATGGCTGTCAACGGAGACGAGTCAGGATCCATTCCGCCTTCTCTCGAACCTGCACATCAATTCAAGAACGCCCACAGCTCCTCACAATCCCCGCTCATCTGCGAGCACGTGCCCAACATGTTTCGTTCCAATAATGATGTATCCCCGCCTGAGACGGGCCGCCGGCATGAGCACTCAACTGTCAGGCTAGAGTCATTTGCGTCGCACCGAGGCTCCGAGTTGGCACCAATACTGTCATTGCCATCTTCGGTCAACCAACCTTCCATGCAGTTCGACTTCACAGCGTCGCCTAGTCTACGTCCTCAAATCACAGGTCGTGGGCTGAAACGCAACTTGGACGACTTATCTCCAGAAAGGGCACAAGGGCAGCAAAAGACACCGAGGTCCAGGCTGTCCCTATCTAGCATACTCAACAGCATGAACAGACTCGGCCCGGAAAAATGGATCGACGATGTCATCATGTTTGTATTTGGCTGCCGGCTTGTGAGCGACAACGTCGGTTTCATTGACAGCCTGACCATCTCGAGTTTAACGAGGACGAAACGTGCGCGGCTCAACCTGCAACAGGCCATGCGCAAAGACACAGTCCTCATGTTCTACAACCAGAACAACCATCACTGGATTCTCTTTGTGTATACGCGCCGAGATAGCACGCTGCGCGAATACAACTCCTTGCCATCGGCCTCTCCACACTCTTGCACCGGGAATGAGGAGGTCCCTAACTTCTTGCGGTGGGCCACCAACGATCGAAATCTCCGCATCCGCTTCCAAAAACCAAAGGTGAGTTTGTTGCGACATGGCTCGAAACCACGCCGTTATTCCTGAAGCTGACTTACTACCAGTGTGCTGAACAACCGAATGGTTTCGACTGCGGTATCTACGTCTTGGTATTTGCCGACTGTATTGCCAAGGGCGCCAAGCTACCAACCGCGGTCGACGGCCCCTCCTACCGCAAATACCTCCAATCATCCCTCTTTTTGTCGGTGCACGCTGCCCTGCGCCTGGATGAATTGGTTGCCGTAGGCAAATACATCCCGCACACGACAAGCGAGCGGGCTGCGCAACTCAAAGACCTGGCAAAAAGGCGCAGACTTTTGATGGAATTAGGCAAAGACTACGAGAAGACTTCAGATACCTCATGCCAAACGCATGTGCAACTACTTTGGCGTCGAGACCGGCACCAAACACACCAGTCCATCCTGGCAGGCTTGATCCATTGTATTCGCAACACGCACCAAGCTGCACTCGACGCGGCGCTCGCCTCTAAATCCAAAGTCGAGAGCGATGCCGAGACAGGCGTCCGAGGCGGAAGAATGGATGGACCGAGGACCATGTGCAGCAATGCAACGCTCACCATCGAAGAACACCCAATCGAAGGATTTCTCGGTTCTCTGTCGCAGGAGACGTGTCGACAGACGACTAGAAATTAGTACCTCGAGTGTTGTCTGTGTGTACTTGTTCTACGATTCGCGGCGCACAAGTTTCGGGAAAACGAGCGTCACCGGCAAGAAGCACAACATGAAGAATTAACAAAGCTTACCACACTTCTCTCCCCCACACAACTCTGACGGTCAGCATGCGAACACTCTCCTGGTATTTTGGGATGGTGCATGATCTATTATCGACATGGCTTTTTTGGAGCACGAGCCAACAGTACAACTACTCGCAGGCGCTTTGAAACTGGGCATGGCCTGAAGAAAGGGGTGCCTGTAAGGTGCTACTTTGGTTCGCGGTATTTTAGATGTCGTTCTACTGTAACTGACGATACACAATGCATTCTATATGAGGCTTGATCTGTGTCACCTGTGAACACTACCTCGGGTCTAACAGATGCCAGATTCCCTGCACATTGAATGGATCAGTAACACTACTTCAGAGTTCTTTCAATTTTCAGGGCATCCATAATGTAGGGGATTGAATATCTCTGAGCCCAGTTTTGTATTTCTGCAGCAAGTTCGGCGCAGTTCCAGCATCAATCGCGAGATCATCTACCTGCACATTCCGGTCGACAGCCGGAAATCTTAGCCAAGCCACACGTGAAGTCCTGTCTCGTCTTTCCCCTCAAACACAAAGTCTCGAGCCCGAGTCACTTCTAAGCTGTCATCGGCTTCCCAAGTGGGCATATTGGGTACCCCGGTTCCCGTCAGAAGTTTTTCGCCGGCCGCATGAGAAAGGCTCCGCCACGAAGTCGTTTGTTAGTTGGTTCCAAATCAAAAGAAGCATCGTGTGCCTCGAATTCGTTTACCTTGAGCTCGTTCTTGGGCCATCCTTTTGTCTAGCTCAGGACTCCGCCGAAAAGCCGAGTCACCTTCCACAGGCCATTTCCTTCGCATCTGGAAGACAGCCTACATGAGGATCTTCTCCATGATTTTTTCGGCTCGCGCTATTGACTGGAGCGGACACTGACTGGCTGAGATCTCGCTAGAAGGCTGCACGGTCTCATCCCCGGCAGTTTAGGCCTCAGTGGTTTCCACTCAAGGCAACGATTTCCTCGCAAGGACGTCCATTCTGCTTGGACTGTTTCAATGAATCCCCATCCTTTCCGATGATTGGGACTGCAGGGCTCTCTGAGGTGGCATTCCTGTTCTAAAACGGCAAGCAAAATGAATTCTGTCGTGGTCATTCCGTGTACTTCGTCATTTATTGCGATCGCTCCGAGGGCTCTTGCTGTAGTGGAAGCCACCTACTCTCTCTTTGGTGGGATCATATCAACATAGCTAGTTCCCCGAAGCAGAAGCCGTCATCTTTGTGGAGTTGACCATAGCCTCCCGAAAGCCGTGGATAGCTGTAGCATCAGAGGTCATCCACCGCTTCGAGCCATTTCGACCTCATTCTATTGAACGGGCGAACGGGAAGGACTTGGCGACGAACGAGCGACGTCCCAAGGGAGACCTAATAGAGCAAGTCGACAGTGGCTTGGAAAGAAAGGCTGACCAGCCGGGGTGAGCATCATGTTTGGTGGTTCTTAGAGGGAAGTTTCACGCAAGCGACGGCACCGGTCCTCTGTGAGTAGACAACGGTCTTGGTGCGTGTTCGGAGCCAACTGAAATGAGGGCCCTCGTGACCTCAAACCGAAGCAGTTATCTTTATTGCTGCACCATGACCGAAAGCTTCTGCACTCAGCACCGGGATGATAACACCTGTTCCGCATAGGAACGGTTGCTATGGTTGGGGACGAGCAAGACGCCGGTAGTCATGTCGGTCTTCTTGCAGACGCGAGAGGATGACCACGAGGTCGGAGGGTCCAGAGTAACCGTCCCAGTACGCGGAATGCATGAGACCACAGGCGTATTTCTCCAGCGCTTGCTTCAAACCCTGCTGGCTGAGGAATCACCATGGTGACTGGCCGATGATGCAGGCCGCGGAGAAAGGAAGGGGAGGGCGAGATGAGCAAAGCCTCTGACGGCGCCATGGCTCAAAGAGGGAAATACGTCAAGTTAGAGACGGAAGGCAGTCGCATCACATGTCGACTTTAACTGGGATTCAATGGAGATGAACAGGGATCTTATGGTTCTCGTGGCTAGTCACAATGTCTTCCCAGTCGACCACACTCGGCCCCGTCCACGGCATTAATGTTTCTTTCGGGGTGTTCTCTGACCGCGAAATCCGAACCGATTCTGAGCCTGCATCTTGGTCGGTGGCAAGCGGTGGAATGCTCTAATGTCATGGGTGGAGAAATAAAGAAATTCAGTCCCGTTCAAGAGCAAGAAATAGCTATGATGTCTCGTTTGCCAAAGAGACAGCGCAAACGATGTTTCAGCCAGTGCTCCAGCCAGATACATTTCGCAAGAATAGCCCGAATGCTCCATTGGTAGAACTTCTCGTGTTATGGCGACTATTTAGAGGCGAGAGGGTGGGATTGGGGCATGATTGGAGTTGCCTGAAGTCAAGTCATGAACGACAATCTTAGGTCAAGCCCATGCCATGCCGCCATCGTCATTCCGGAGGAACTTGCCCGCCGTTTGTGTTGCTCTCACGCCCAACCGGACAATCGTGGATCTTGTGTCCCCAATATGGTCACGATTGCTCGTCTTTCTGCTCGGCATGAAGATGGAGGGAGCCTTCGGCATCTCAATGCACCGCCCGTTGTATGTGGGACCTTGACGTAGACCAAGCAACGGGGTGTTTCAAGGTTCCGGCCGGTTAGTCTGTCACGTCGCAGCCCATTCTCCCTGCCTCTGATGACGTTGTAATCTTTTCGAAGAGGCTGGGAGGCGACAAAGTGTCCCTAGCATCTGCGGCGAGAGAGCTCCAATGGAAGCAGCATTGGACTCGATTGACGAGACGGAACTCGTCGAGGTTTGGAACCAGACACTTCACAAGCGCTCGCCACGTGAGGAGTCCCGGAAGTATCACTGTACTTTCTCAATTCTTCTCGGGGATTCTGTCCGCCCCACAAGGGTAGTGTCGAAATCTTCGGTGCGGCGGTGCGTCTTGCAAGTACCCCAAGGCGATCTCCATGACGGCGAACCTAGACCATGTGCGCCTCGGCTGCATCGGCCTCAGTTGTCGAGCCTACATATAGGCAAGTTCGTGTGATTGCAATAATTGCGGCAGCAGAAGTGGCGGCGGGATGGACCATTTCTAACTGTCGTTGCAGCTGGATGCCGAGACTGGAACGGATGGGCCTCCAGCTTTCCACAGACAATGGCTGCTAGGTATCGAGCAAGCTCAAGTGCTTGGCGCAAGAACCTGGGGCCTGGAGTTTCTACACTAGCAACGCGAATCTTGGGACTGTGGTGCTCTGTCGACGTCGAGGAGCCACGCCTGGTCACCAGAGCCGGCGGCGGATGCGCTGCTGACACTGATCTTGCGGAGGACAAGGAAGAAGCGCAGTTCGCTCTGCAGATTGCGGGTTCCAAAGATCTCCGAGCGAGCGATGGATCGAGGGCTGCTTCGACGGTTTTGCAGAATTCTAGCGCACCCACCCGTGCGCGAGGACTCGTCCATCAAGATTCAAGTCTGCCAACGCTATCGTATCAGAAGAGATAATGCCGCAGAGATAGCTGCCTGACAAGAAGACGGCATGCTGGGTCCCCCTTGAGGCAGAACGATCGGCGTACTCCCGTATAGTCACGTCCCATACCCAACAAGCTTGCTCGCCTGCGCTTGCGAGTGGTGTAGCGCCCTTTCTCCTCGCTCCCATACCTGCCAATCTTGCGTAATGAGCTTTCTCGGCGCTGCCTCCAGAGGCGGTGGCAACCCATGCTCATGTCTCTATTGTCGCTATTGGTATCCAGCTTGCGAGGGGCTGGGGCTTCAAGAAGACGCTTTCGGGGAAGGCATGTCGGGCTCGTATGCGATCGGAATCGGGTTTGGCATGGACTCGAGGCAGATGGCGAAGTGATTTGTTGAGGACATGGAAGTTCCTAAAGGAAGAAGCGAGAGACTTGAAGGGTGCAGGACGCAAGTCTGTGCCAGTCAGAATCTGACAATACCATGGCCTGGGCAAATGTGACTGCTCACCTAGTGTTTCGATGTGCTCGCGGCGTCTTGTACGGTGCCGCTACAATGCCATGGCCGTGAGCATGGCAGTGGTGTATGAGCCGTGGAGACACACAGTCTTCGCGCAAGACCGGAGGCGGATCCTATGAAGGGGTGGTGGTATGTGGTGGCGGGCCCGGCATAATTGCTTCAGACGGTTGCGTGGGCCATCGCGGGCATCAGGCACCTTCGAGTAGGCTGCAAGAGACTTGGCGAATCTTGTGAAAGGCCTTCGGGCGTAGTGGGGGCGAGGATCGGACTCGGAGGCGAATTCGACTCTTGTTGACGCGAAGGGTAGAATATCTGAGAAGCATCCGACGACGGCTCAGCTTGTTTTGCCACGCGAAGCTCTAATCAGTGGTTAGAGGGAAGTGGGAAGCGTACCTGTCGTGTCGGCCTGGCGGGGACGCAGCCGTCGGGAAGCAGGGACTTTGGCGGTCTCCTTCGCAGCAACTGCAGGTCTCTCGGCCAGAGTGTTGGCTGATTATTCGCATTCGCTAGCAGAGCCGACCGGAAGATGGAGCACGTGGTACGAATCATTGCTTGCATCCACCTCCGTGGCCCTGCTGATTGTGGAATCCAAGCCAGAACGTGGGCGCCGGCGTCGCAGTGCCCCGCGGTGAGGGGTTGGAAGAGAATAGAGGCTGCGGCTGAGAGTTTGAACGGAAGTTGTGTGCACTTGGACTTGTGCATGCGGGAGACGAAGGAAAGGAGGCGGCTATTTGAGGTCAGTCGGGTTGCAGCGGTTGGGACGAGGTTTGAGAAGTGCATTCGGGTGCTGACGTCTGGCATATCGAGTCAGCCAGATACTTCTGCCTGGCACTTGTGCAGATGTGGACCCATCCAGCTTCAGTGCATGCCTACCGATTTTAGCGCTAGAATCGGGAGGTACTCTCTGTAACCACAGCGATAGTGCTAGGGGTACCTTCCGATCGCACCGCTACAAATCGGAATATAGCCACTGCTTCACTATTGCCTCTGAGAGGCAGGGCACACTGCGTTCATCATCCAAGCGGAGTTCAGGGGAGAGTCAAACGCGACGCGGCGCATCGTCACACCCTGCTCGACATGCATGCTCAGCCGGCGAGAATGCTGGACGGCTTCCCTCCGTACATTCTTAGAAGGCGGTGCGATTGCCTTACTCTGGGTGCCCTTATGTTTGTCAACTTCTTCCAATCACGTTGCAGTCATGGGGGGGGGGGGTTGCGCCTTAGCTTCCCAGTGCGGACGAAGCAGCCGTGTTTGCCTGCAGCGCAGGCGTGGCGCTTCGCTGAATTGGGAGACGTTCTTTTCGCGGGCGGGCTGGAGAACGACGCAGGGGCTCTTGAACGGCAATTCAGCGACATTGTTTGTTGTATCCGCTTGGAATATCGGTTTTTCTGATGGGCGAAGATCGGCGTCGCAGCCTCGAACGACAAACGGTGCCCGGCGAGGGTGCCATCGTCGATTTGCAGCAATCAATAGCCTCGACTTGGTGGGGCGACGTGCATCATATGGCCGTGGAGCAAACACAGGCAAGCGGTTTCAGCACCGGGGAACAAAAGCCATCCTTTCGTCAGCTGGCGGCAAAGAAACACAAAAGCAAACACTGGGAACGGCATAGGCTTGCTCAACAGGGATTCCGGTGCGTTACGTCCCAAACAACAACCTCGTCAGCCGGAGAAGGGTGGGACACACAACTGGTGCGGGCATAGCGGCAAATATGTAAGATGATTGGTTGCCGCAGTCGTTTCGCTGGGATTTGCCCTTCTTTCGCGTGGCCGCTAGATGCTTGATGAAGTTGAATGGGGATGGAGAGACAGAGTAACAAGCGATAATGGAAAATGATAAAAGTCAAGGACTTCGCGCCGCCCTTCTATTCAGGCCGCGACTTGTCATCTGCCGGATTGGCAGCAGTCCGAGGCACGCAGCTGCTGCCCTGTGGTGTAGCCGGTGGGCTGCTGCCTATCCTTCCAGTGGACATCTCCCGATTGAGCGCCTGGAAATCGGGAGGTACCCTCTGTAGCTACAGCGATGTGGGCCTGACAATACATCTGCCAACACCTCGTCACCTCGCAACTCCCTCCAAGTCGAAGCTCAGCCGTCTTTCTCAATCCCCGAAACAGACTTCCAATTGCCTCTTCAATCTCCATCTCGCATCTTCCACCGCCCGGCCCTCCGACAGCATGGATCACACAATCCTCGCAAGCGACCCGTGGCAACTACCAATGCTCAGCCCATTATGCCGGCGAACCCATGCGACTCAAATGTCGCCCTTCCAGCCAGATCATTTCCCGCTCGAGGCATCTCAATCCGAAAGCGCTCCCAGACTCGCTTGGCAAGGCCAACGACACACTCTGCCGCTCGGTAAAGCCTTCCTTCCACTGCTTTAAAGAGATGTGCTTGAGGTTGAGCATCGCAGTGATAATCGTTGTATCGCGGCGAGGAAAGGTGTCGCTAGATCGCTGCGGGGTGGCACCATCCACTGCTGAATTGACACCAATGGACCTGAGGTGTTCTGTGTCTGGTACACGCTGTGCCGGGCAATGTACCTGGTTGGCTGGCCCCGCTGAGTAAGAAATGTACACAAGGTGTCAAGGTACCTACCGATTTTTTGGCTGTGGAATCGGTAGGTACCTTGGCCTTCAAGGCACCGAGGGGTGAAGGTGGCCAAGCAAGCAACAGACCAACAGACCAATTTCTCCCCTGCGCTGCCACGCGTCGATGCACCTTATGACTGTTGAAAGCAACAGAGGAATCGGCTTGCTATGGTGTGTTCCAGAAACCCGGTTTGAAATCTTTTCAGTTCTCACCCGCTATAAGCGCTAGGGCCACAGGGCCTACACCGCTGAAGCCCCCGCAAATACAACAAATGTCCGAAGCAGCATCGCCAACAGCTGCCCGCCGTTGCTGGTCTGCGCATCTACCAAATCTACTTTGCAACCTCCACTCTCTTTTCCACCGCGATCTTGGCTTCGGAATATTCTGAGGCAGCATCTCGCTGCCTTTGAAGGTAGACACTCAAATTCGCCTGTGGTCTCTCGTTCTGTACCTCCCCTTTGAACATTCCCATGCTGCACAGGGCACTTGTCAGCACCAAAGCCAAAGCCAACCCAGAGAAATTTGCTCGTACGCTTTTCAGTCCAATCCTGATCCATGGATGCTTGTTGATAGTCAAATAAGCCTTGGAGAAGGTCTCGGCAGGCTATTCACTGTCCGGTCCGCTCTGCATATCCCCTCCTCTTCCATCGCAACCACGGAGCCGGCACCAATGCCATCAATGGTCTGCCTTCTAACCTTACCCTGGCATGACTCATTGTTTCCCCTGCTCAGGTCCATCTTTGAACAACATCCATGCTCGCTTCCGTCACAGGTGCAGCATGAACACCGACGCTGCCCTTCACACAAACGGAATCCTGAGCGAGCTTGATGCGGCGCAACAGGAGTGGCGTTCCAAGTGTCTGGAACCAAGATGGGTACGACGACCCTGAATGACCCAAGATGTCGCGGACGGTCAGGGATAGTCTCGGAGGCCTAGCAGGCGTTGCACGCCGTTTGGATGGAGAAGTTGGACGAGAGAGGCTATTAACCTGGTATGAGCTCAACGAAATGTGCCCCGGGAGTAATTGGGCGACCACGAAGGCAAGACGTAGACAGTAAACAAAAAGACCGCAGCAGAGAAGTTAGTGCGCTCTGTGAAATCAGCCAGATCATTGCATGTTGATGTTGCACATCAGAGTTGTCCTTCAGAGCTGCTTAGGCCGTCGACTTGGTTGAGAATATCTACATACTTCTGCCGTCCAACACAAAATAACATGCCCGATGCGCCTTTCATGCGCCGTTTCATTAACCATGCATATGCTGAGCACCCATAATAACTAAACACCAAACTTTGAAGCATTCTCACGGCACTTGGCCAATAATTCCACACGAGCACGTATAGCCCCAGCAAGTCCTTCGAGTCCGGTGACAATCTTCTCGAGTTGCACCCGAGTCCCCTCGACCCTCTCCGCTGTTAGCGACAGCTGGCCTACACTGACCAGGCCAAACTCCAAGCGCGACGTCTTCTCGACTCTCTTCAAGCGCTTTTCGGTGTCATTTTCATGCGCTTCTGTCTTTCTCAACAGGGCAATCATCATGACTGTAGCGGACAATACTGTGTTAGATAATGTCTTTGAGTCCGACACGTGTCGCTCGAGAAGATCCACGCGTGAGGAGTGCTACTCCCGCAGTTTGGTGGCCAAGACGACTGGGTCTAATGCTCCGCTGCTCATGTCTCCGCCAATCCAGACATCGTTCGTGAGCTTCATACTGTTTTCCCACGGGGCATGAGGGTCCCACGAGAGTAATGAATCCCAGCCCTCCGTACTCCCGCCCAAGCAGGCAGCAAGAATCTGACGCCATAGCCCAACATGGAGGGTTGTTGGGAGAGGCCTCTTCAGGACCGCTGAGATAGCGAAGAGCATCGTGTGTATGCCTGAGTCGGCAGCATTTTGTTGCTGTGTGCATGCGCATTGCTGGATTTGTAGACCCGGTATTAAGCTGGGTAGATAAACGGCGAAGAAGGCGTCCACAATCTTCTGGGTTTGCTCTGTATGCCCGGTTGATGCCATTGAATCGAAAATGTCGACGGTCGTGGCGTCGTCTAAAGCCCGGTCAACTGCGCAGAGAACCCAGTGGTTTCCGTCGAGGAGGATAGGTAGAAGTAGGATGTCGGCGTCACCGATGGTCTCAACGACGTGTGCCTTCGGCTGGTAGTCCTCGTCAACGACCTTGGCCGTTTCCTTGCTGTCCAGATTGGTGAATCGCGGACCTAGACCGTCGCAAATCCTTCCCAGCGAAGCATTGATCCACACAGCTTCGACTGCGACTGTCGTGTCCAGCAACGTTTCAATGCCTGAACCCGCCATGATCGAATTTCCGCCGCGACGTCCATCCGCACACATCTCCATGAGCATAGTCATGTCGCCACGACTGCAGTTGTTGACGATGTCAGCTTTGGTGCTGAAGTTGAAGGAGTTGTCAGCTCTCAAATGGAGGAAGAGAGGGAGGCGAGCGACTAAGGCGTCTTCTTGGTAGTTTTGGACGAAGATGCCGTTGGAAATTCGCTTTTCAGCCAAAATGTTGGAGCCGGCTTCTTCACTAACGTCTCCTTCCGAACGAGAAGCGTGAAGAACGTCGTCGCCACTGAGACCGTCGCCACTGAGACCGTCGCCGAGACCAACAAAGTCGTCACCGCCGTCGTCTTCAATGAAAAAGTCGTTTCCACCGTAGGCCGGAGCAAATTCGTCGCCTTGGTCGTAGTCGTACCTGGAGCTGCCGCCACTAGGGTCCGCGTCGCTTTCTTCTCCGTCAAGACTGTGCCTTGAAAAGCTTGTGATTGGCTCGCCTCTGCCCACTTCTGTTGAATCGAAGTCGTCTGTTGGAGAAAAGGGACCTGCGGTGTCCTTGTCCAAGTTTCCGTTGCTGCCTTTCGTGGGCGAGGTGATCTCCGTGGTCTGGCCCTCGGCTGACGACTTGTCTGGAGACTGGGTAGTAGTCTCGTCGTCAGGTTCAAGGCCCGTCTCGCTGGTCTTATCTTCCTCTTCCTCTTCGTCGTCTGAGGAAGATTCTTGAGTGGCTCTCGTGACACGCTGTGCTTCCAGACGTTGGATGGAGGTCTTGATATCGCTCAGTGTGATACCAATCCCTCTTCGTCCTGGGCGGCGTTCCGACCGTCGGACGTTGGCACAGTCGAGCAGTAGCACAAGACACTGGTCCCAATCGGAGGAGAGATCGACGAGAGGCTGCAACTGTCGGAAGAAGGTACCGCCCTGTTTCTGAAGGTCGTAGGCTATAGAGAATAAGAAGCGCTTCGGATCAATATCCCACACGGAGGCAGCTTTCCTGAGCTTGGGTATGCTGACGTCTCCTACGGGAAGAGACAAGAGGTCGTTGGGTAGGGCATTGACGACGAGCTTCAGGACATGTTCTGGTAATCTGGCTCGAACATCTACTGGATTGATGCAGTATGGCTCTCGGGCGCAGGCTTCTTCCAGTTGCCGAAGTCGCTCGTAGACCTGATCGCGAGCGATGAGTATGCTGCCGACGAAGCGGTTGAACTTGGCTTCTAACGGTGCAGGTGCAATGCTGAGAGGAGATCCTTTGGGGTGGGACAGTACCGCCATGTAATGTAGAGGATATAGGCAATCCCGGCCATGCGGGGTCGAATATCTCGATAGGGAGAAGAGGATGAAGCGAGGTGATAAACGAAGGAGAAAGACCGGCGTAACCAGTGGGTAAATGAAGCGACTAACCTTTCTGTTGGTAGCGGAGGGTTGGTATTGGCAGCGATAGGAGGTTGTTCGGTAGAAGTTGAAGTTCGACGGATGTGCCAGCACACGCACGAAGTGGATGTTGGAAGGGACTTAGGTTTTCTTGCAGGCACCTACCTACCTATCTAGGTACCTGAGGTACGTTAGGTGAGGAAGAAGATGTGCGGGAAGGAGCGACGCCTCAGTCTGGGCGGCGATTGGAGACATAGAAGTCTGCGCCCTGTGGTTTTCTAGGTTAGGTAGTCGCACCCCTAAAACTTTGATGCTCAGCGACTTCGCGGTGTGGAATCGGCAGGTACTCACTTCTTTCCAGCGGGTCCGCCCTTGTGTCGTGTGACAAATACGGGACTTCATACATTTACAACGACAAGCACACTACCGCAGCCTCTGCGAACTGATCAGCCAGATCCGGCGCCTTCGTGCACCTTGGATATCAAAGGCAAAGGGCACTTACCTCGGACGTTTGCATGATCATGGTCAATTCCCCTGCTTCCTCCTCGGGGCACGGAACGACGGCGACTGTTCCCGAATAACCCGTCAAGTTGTCGGCGAATTCGCCCTGCATATCCTCGCCAACGTCCAGCAAAACTTGCCGGCACCTTGACCTATCTCCGAGTATCCACGTTCCACTGGTGAGGGTTCCCATGATTTGCCCTCGAGTACGAAGATGAAGCAACACCAGGCGATCTGGTTTGCTACGACTTGAAATCCGAAACTACCCACACGTGGACCACTTTGTCGCCTAACAACGAGTCCATCAGCACTGGTTTTACCTGCACAAACGAGAGAATGCACAAAAGCCGGAATCGACACAACATTGAGGAAAGGGATGGTTGGTGCATTGCCAATGCCTTGCTGTGTCACGAACGCAGTTGATCAATCCGTATGATGACATGGAATCACGGCTGCAAATGTGTTGTTGTCGGTACTCGAGACCTTAATTTGATGTTCCTGTTAGGCTTCATCATTCACGTGAACGTCTGGCTCTATCGACAGCAGGATACTCTGCTGGCTGCTTCTGCATCAATGTCGGGTATCTGGCACGTGTTCCAGTGACCTGAGAGACTTCTGCCTTTATTGGAGGCTTGTCAAACGCCACTGGGCTACTTACCATCAACACCAGAGGGTAGAAGAAAACCCCGCACAGAGAGCCTGCACAGGAATGCACATTCGGCCACGAAACAGGGTGGACGAAGAAAGAGGAACAGTAAATAGTTCTGATGGACTGCCGCCTCGGATGATCTGCTTTTTGAGGATACTCGCGGCGCTTATGGCACCTCTCACCTGGCCGGGACTCGTGGTGAAAGACTTGCGGAGTTCGCACCCAACTTCCGAATAGTTCGCACAAATCACAAGCTACTCAGTTGACACATTAAGCTTGCCCTACGACCTGCCACTCTAACAGGGGGTTAACAAGCTCTGCATGCTGCGCGAATCCCTCTCAACGGCTCCTGGTGAATCTCAAGACTCCTGCATTCGCACCCGCAAACGCGGATTATCTGGCCCCGTTGCAGGACCACAAGCATCTCGATCGTGTTGCAATTCCGAATTATGACCGTTTACCTCAATCTTTGTACCACCAGCATCAGCGTGCAGTTCGGAGTGGGCCTTTTCTTAGGCTCTGTATCCCCTGACGACGGGGACTGGAATGATCATCAAGAAGCCGGAAGTCCTCGTCCAGATTCCGACTTGTCTGTTTGTGGCACCACCCGGTTGTCGAGATGCTCATACTTTCCACCATGCTCGCTGTAGTTGCTTCCCCAATCATGAGCTCATCGGGTAATCTTTAGAGCATCAAGCAATTAATCAAGACAGATGTGAGCTCGCGGTGGTCGGTCCCTGGCGTCGCAGAGCACTCTGGGTCGCAAATATCTCTGCTTCCGAACCCCACAAGTGTACCTTGCCCCAAGATCGCAATGAATACATTTGATGTAACTGGCGAGTGAAATATTCGACCAGATTCCAAGGACCTGGTTGAAGTACTGGTGGTTGTTGCACTGACTTGGGCATCGGCGGTGATCAGTGACTGCTAGGAAAATAAGTAGACTTTTACTACTTCCAACTCTTGGCCTTCAGGACGGCTAATTCCACCAACAGCGACGTTGAAAGCGGCAAATGCACCTCTGGCGGGACCCTCGAAATTCATATGAGACGTCGCTGCCGCCTCCCTCGCAGATGGAGCGCAATACCCCACCTCGACGAAGACGGAACGGCTTTCATGGGAGCCCGCCGCTCAAGCTTCCGCTCAAGCTTCCGCTATGTCGCTATCATCATCTATTGCTCGTCTTTATAAGGCCCTCGAGACGACGGCCGGGCCAACTTGGACTTCGGTATCTCCAATATTCCTGCACCAAGCTAGTTTCTCTTCACAGCCTCCTCAGTCCGGAGCTGCAGCCACGCTGATGATCGAAGCATTGCCAGTTGCGTCCCCAAATATAGGTTCCATCGACCTGTTTCAGTCACTCCGAAAGGCACTTCATGATGACGGGCAAAACCATGACTGGTGCACAACTTGCCGGCTGACAATCCTCCTTGAACTTCAACTCGCACCGCCTCTTCGTGACCGAGCTCACCGGTCTCACAGTCTTCCATACCTTGGTCACTGCGTCGGAATGTGATTTTTGTCGAGCGTCGGTCTTGGCTGAACGTCGTGTCGACCGCGCCTGACACAGGCATGCGGGCTTAATGTGTCCTACATAATCAACGAAATACATCGAAGCCTTCCACTGGGATCGCTCGAGCGACAATAACAACATAGCGACAACAACCACACCAAATACTCCAGTACGTGAGACCACGTCTTGGTAAGGCTTTCGGGTCACAATTCTTCAGGCCCGATATTATAAACGACGACCTGAAGCTCCCCTCATAGAAGAAGAAGACATGCAAGGGGCTCATCATCAAGGGCAAGGCGACTTATGGCAACTAGCAGCTGAATTCCGGATATTGGCCCGAACATCGTGAAGCCTACCAGGTCGACCACTCCAGGGAGGCTGTAATGGAGAGACGCGTGCACTTTCAAGGTCAAATACATAGGTCTTGGAACGAATATTACCAGCCTATCAAAAAGCCACTTCGCGCACAACATAGACGGCATGGATGTCGCCTGCTGTGGCAACAGAAACACAACCACCTCTCTCAAAAAGCACATGACCATCAAGTACATGCTTAGCGACAAGCCTGCAGATTTTGAGATTATCACAAAGTATCTTAGTCTGAGAATTTAGATGGTTGCTCGTCTTCCTCATTACCACGTACTCCGATATCAGAATTTGCCTCGAGGCGAGCAGCTGCGTAGAGGGGACAAGGACGGGGAATTTCAAATAGACCATGACAGACAAGCAGCTATAGCCAAGTTTAAGGGGGGTGGGGCTTCACTACCTATGTTCGGGGGGGTTTACGAATAGGTACGAATACTTCAGGAAGCTCAGAAACTCGAACAAGAGGAGTCAAACGTCAATGTCACGTATGAGCAGTGAGTGCCATGACCCGGCGTCATCACGAAGGATCCCATGTGCGGTCAACCGTGGTGAACCGCAGGATTGACGGGATGATAGCAATACCGGCGACGATGTGCAACTCTGTGATCTGACTGAAAAGTGGCATGTGACTTGCGATATCAAGGCGGAGAGTCAGAGCACCGCAAATTAGTGTTCTCGGCAACAACCACGTATCGCATAATCATGACGACCTGCCTATCGGTATATTAAAGACGGTTGACGACCTCAAAAAGACGTAGAACCCGACTGAGAAGAAGGAGATCTCTGTCGTGGGATGCGGAGGCTTGAGAATACTAATGGGATGGGTTTCAGGAAACACTTGCATATCGTGGTCGTTCCCCGCATGAACATGCTGAAGTACGTCCATATTATCTCGAGGGCGGCAGTTCACTGCTTAATCTTCTAGGGCATCTCCTAGGACCTCACAATCTGCGAGGGAACGAGGTATGCTATCTTGGTAAGAGTTCTCCCTGTCCCCTCCTCGTTCAGCATGCTCTATTGGGCAAGTGTCAACATGTCGATCCAGAAAAGCGAGCCGAACCTCGGTGGCGACTTCATTCAAAACGATGTTGCCAGAGTTTTGATCGGAAAGAAGCTTATCTACCTCGTACAAGCCTGATACAACGTAAGATTTAACCCCTAAATACACTCCCCCAAGCGGTCATAGAAGTCCTCTTCGAGGCCATGCGTCATTTCGAGGTGATCAGTGTATGTGGTCCAGCCCAGACATCATCAATCCAGCGCCATCGGCACTCCTGCTCGCCAGCCTGAGGAGCACCTGGTTTGATAATGGAATGACGTTGACCTTCGAGGAATCAGAGACGTGGATTCTGGATTCTGGAACTTTGGTTGATAGTTCTTGTGAGATGCTTCCTCGTCAGTCAGCTTCAATGTGTGTCTCAATCATTTCTCATACAGTTCCCGGTGATGGCCCATTTGCATCTCACGCACGGGAGGCTCCTCTATGCGATAGAAACCCTATTCAACGCTATAATCCTTAGTTCAAACCCATCTCAAAAGAGCCCCTTCTTACTGGCGGCCTAGCATTGGTCATGGCATTACGAATCAGATCACCAAAGCTCCCTGTGCCGGGAAGGCTCTTTCAGGTTCAAGTTGAGGCATGGGTATGAGCACTACGTGTTCCCTTTGGCTTGACATATAAGTCACCAAAAACGACGTTTCTCGCGGTGAGATGTGGCCTCAGAAGAAGGAATGTCGCGTAGAGCGAGCTTCTGATTGTTGGAGTACGTGGTCGCGCTCAACGCCACTTTCGTCCCAAGGGGTATCCGCAGCTCGGAGATGTTGTAATCGGACTCAATTGTTTCTCACGGCCGGCCGAATACCTATCTCGTCAGCATGAACTTGCTGGTCTCTATGGATGCTCACATAAGTCTTGTCGCCTGCTTCATACTCAAATTTGTGCATGAAAAATCCCATACTCCTGTCATTGCGGTCAGTATCAAAACTTGTCCGATCGTTAGCATCCCCAGTGTCAGAGCGGACGGATGCTTCGTGTCTGCCTGCTTCGTGTCTGCCTGCTTTGGGACCACCGACCTGGCGTGCATCCCGCCTTCGTCCACAAGGTAAAAGGTTCATTTGACATTGGCAACACAAGACTTTGGGACTTGGAAAGGAATTTGAATCACAGATACAGCTTCTCCGGCAAATCCATGTTCGTGTCGTCAGCAGCTTTTATATAGCATTATTGCTGTGCTTCTAGGATAACACACGCGAAGGCACCGACGTTCGAGCATCAAAGTCCACTATATCTGCCACTTCTAATCTTACTGCCTTCTTCATCATGCTCGGTATGGCTTGCCCCCTGCTTAACCCTGATAGCCTGTCCCTATCCCTAACGAAACCTCCTCCGTCTTCCTGTCTTCATTGATGCAGACATGGCGCGGCTGATTCCGGACTCCGGAGCCTCGTCTCGCAAAACACCCACGTGTCGTGCATTGAGTCGTTCTAGATACAGGTCACTAACGCATCTACTGCTTCCAACGCGACGTGGGCGCACTCCTTGTGCGGCCAGTCGGCATAGCATCGCCCTGCATGATCCCTATGGCTGTGCCCACCCAGCACTTCGCTGTTCCATCGAGATTTCCTTGAACCGGGTAGGTCTCTTGAAGTCCATTGTCTCCCCCTACTTCACATCTTCACAACCCTGACCAAGCTGTCTGTGTTTTAAGCTAGGCCGTAGCTCGCGATCTTGGGGCAAACTGTCGATACCATGATGTAGTACTCGCCAGCAATGGAGCTGAGCAGGCCGATTGTGAAACGGTCGTAGCCATCGACAATGGCCACCTTCTCACGTATTTGCTTTGGCAATTTCATCGGCAACATCAATAGAGTCGGAATGAATAAAGAAGTGGTCAGGGTCGGCGTCTTCGCGTCTGTTTCTGTCAAGTCTCGCTTCTTTTGCAATAACTGAAACGCCGCTTTGTCATGTGCGCATCCCTTGGCATTTGTCAGCTCCCACAGGGTCCTCAGGTGTTGGCATGCTCGCCACCGACGACGTTCTTCAACTTCGTCAGCAGCGCCGCGTCCGGGGCCGGCTCCGTGTAGCGCGTTACAAAAGGCCATTTTGGCCTTCAGCTAAATGTTATAGTTGCATAGTTATGTTGAGCTTCACTTGATGGCATGCAGATACTCCAAGTAGGTCTTCCTGGGGATATTGTCGATACGGTCGTTGCCGTTGTGAATCGCGATCTCGGCGGGCTCCCAAGACCTGTCGGTCTACATTCTGTCACGAAGCGGCCTTCAGGTCTTCGAAGAGACGCCTTTGGTCTGTCTTATGGAAAATAGTTTTAATATGATTGAGGCGTGAAAGAACTGCCCTCGACAGCCACCACGTACCTGTTGCAGCCCGGAACCACGTCGTGTTCTTCGACAAGAACATCGATGCGATGTGTCAAGAGACCATTTGCCCCGAAGTGCTGCTTGAGGTGCTGGCCGAGGCGTAGGGCCTCCTGCTATTCACCATCTCTTCGGACATGAGGATGCGAATCGGTTTCTCGCATGTTTTACTCAACGTCGCAGAGGATCGGAACGGTCGTTTGTCACACGCGATGGAACGACCGGGCAAGCCGAGGTCTAGCCGTGAATAAGAGCCCATAGGAGGAGAGCACTGTTGTAACGGGATTGGGCGAAGACGCTCGATGCGGAATCGTGAGAAATTGCGTGTGGCAGATGCATGACGCCTTTTCCGATCAGGATACTCGAATCAGATTGTCGGAACCGCCGTATACAGCACCGAGTTGGTCTTTGTTGGGAGAGAAGTTGCCTGCAGCTGGTGTCCAAAGGAATACGGCGGACTTGACGATGCGGATGGTGTTAAAGGGGTATCGGGACTTTCGCTGTGGCCAAACGTTCGTTTGAAGATCGTCGACCAGGACGTGAATCAAGTTGAGAAACACCTCAACGTACAAGAAGCCTCGAAGGCAAGAGTCGTGGTATTGTTGTTTAGGATGGTGGGGTCGAAATTATGGTCGTCACATTTAATCTTCCAGGAGAGCAGATTCCAATGGAGACTCATGGTGCTGCATGTTTTCGATCTAGCCAGGGTAATCGAGTCGAATATGGCCCTGCAGAGGGCAAACCTCTGCGAATTCGGGTTGCACAGGCCCTGGCAGATAGCTCAATTGTTAGAAATGGACAGATTGTTCAGTTAATGCAAAAAGTGGATTGCGACAGTGGTCAGTTGTTTGACGAGAAGCCTCTTGTTGTCGAGATCTGGCCTGGTGCGAGGGATGCGGTCGTGGGAGTGTTGATGCAAGCGAGGTCAGCAACAACTCCAGCCTTGTTTCTGAGAACAAACGGCGGCATTGCCTCGGGGCGCACCCTTCAATTTACGGGGTAATACGTTACTTATTACCTGCCGGCAGGTGTGGTCAAAAGGCAGGGGGGATCGGGCGAGCTGACGGGAGACTTCATCTGCCTCGCTCTCCCGGTGGCCAAGGTCGCACCGACAGCGTGGAGTCTCCAAAGCACATGTTGAAAGCGACCGGTGACAAGCGCGACAAGCGGCGAGCATTGCGGCCGATGTGGCCAATGTAGAGGTCGGGCGTGCGGTCAGAGGTTTGTGATCGGAGGAAATCGGGCCGAGCTTCGACGTGCGACGCAACACTCAAGGTGGCAGAGGCAGAAGACGAAAAAGAGAAGTAGCTAGGTAGGTCCCAAACACAGCTTCTTGTGATTAATCCAGACGTGGTACTCGGGGACCTTGAGGTCAAGACACACGTGTAGAAGGGTAACGGAGATAGCAAGCGATACAGGCAAAGCTGCCGTCCAGGTGCACCCAATCGTTGCAGGGTACCTACCGATTTCAGGGCTAACATCGGGAGGTACCCTCTGTAAGTACAGTGAGAGTGTAGTGGATATCTCCCGATTTCACCACTACAAATCGGGAGGTATCAATCTAACGATGATGGGGTATTCCACCGTTCATACGAGCCACCCATACTTGGCGGTTGTCCACCTTGAGGTACACCGTTAAGCTTGCACTGTTTAAAAACGCCTCATCCCGCCGTCCATCTGGGCCCTGCGAAAGTGTGGCCATCGCCCGGCCGCCGCAGTGCTATCCGCGGACACTCAAGCTCTGCCAAAGTCTGACAACGCCGACGTTTGCTTCCATGCACCACAGGTATCGCACTCGGCTCAGGTGGATGTTGTTCTCAAAACGCTTTCATGGCCTCCTCCTCATCTCAACGAACCACCCCCGAGGATGATGCAACCGCGTGCACCGGGACCGCGATCGCCTTGGCCAGCCCGCTTTCTCCAAGTCTCAAGGAACGGATCACGAACGCGCTTCCTCCATGTGCAAGCGCAGAACAGTGGGCGCGACCGATGGAAGGCAAATTGGCTGGTTAGAAATGGATACATGCCGATTTCGAGGAGCGACCCGAGTCCAGTGTTCCGCTCTGTTCTGAATGGAAGGTGCCTGACTGACCTTCCAGGTTACTCGGATGCCTCTGCAGCAGCTTCGCTGTCTGCCACGGCACCAACGTCTGCGGTCAGCTCGGTGAGGGGTGATTGGCTCCACTTTCGTGGCTGCCTACCTGCGTGAAGTGGCTTGATTAATCTAGCTATGAGCGCCGGGCGCGCCTGGCTATAAAGTGGTGTGGCTGATTCCTTATATAAAGGTAGGATTTAGGCTAAGGTTTAGGTTTTAGGCCTAGGCCTAGCTAACTACTATCTTATACCCCCCTTTTAATTAATACCTCTTATACTCTATAAAATTATTCCTATCCTAAAGTAGTAATTAGATTAATTATATAATTATTAGCTTTATTCTTAGCTATCTCTTTTATACTTTCTTTTTTATATTAATTTTATTATCCTATTTTACTTTTTAAAATACTTTTAATTTCTAACTTTTAGTTATATATTAATTATAATATAGAACTCTTATTAACTTTAAAGTAACTTTAATATAAACTTAAGTTATATAATTTAGTAATTTAGTTACTTTTAGATTATATAGACTTAAATTAAAAAAACTAGTAACTTAATTTTAAAACCTTAAGTTTAAATTAAATTTATAGTAATTAGGTCTAATTAACTCTTTAATATTAATTAAATAATATAAATTCTATATTCTATAGTTAAATTTAATACTTTAAAATAAATAGAGTTTATAAATTCTTATAAAAGTTAGTTCTAAGATATATTAATATTTTATATAAACTTAATTAACTAAGATAATTATTAGAAGATACTATAAAGTTTAGTTCTCTTTTTACTTTTATTCTAANGTTATACTTTTAAGATCTAATTAAAATTAGGTAAGTTAAACTTAAGTTTATATCTCTTTTAGTAATTAATATTATTATATTTTAATATAAGTAAATATTAACTAAGATATCTAACTTAATAATAAACTTATAACTTAGTAAAGTTAAAGTTTTTAATTACTTTCTAAATCTTTATTATTAAATAACTTTTTATATAGGAGATTTTTATAGTTAGTAATTTAACTATTAAAAAGAATAAATTAAAGTAATTAAAATAATATAAAGTCTAACTATAAAAGTTAATTAGTTAGTAAGATATAAAGGAATAAAGTTATTATATATAAAAGAAATAAATAAGTATATTAGACTTAATTAAGATTAAGTCTTAAGATATTATCCTTAGATTAAGACTTATTATTAGTTATAAGTAGTTTAAATAAACTTAGTATTTTAATAAAGTTATAATACTTCTCTACTATTAGTAGTTTAGTGAGGCTATTAGTAACTATCTTATAAGTTAGGATATAATTAATCTTAAAGTCTCTATTACTAATATTATTAATAATCTAGTAATATTTAATTTTAATATAATATAGTTTAAATAACTATTTACTTAATAAGTAATTATTAAGAGTATTTATAAAATCTATATATACTTAGAGGGGTAGTTAAATAGAGATATTTATCCCTTTAAAGAGATTTATAATATATAGTAGAACTTTCCCTCTAAGTATTAAATTTATCTACTTAGCTTTATAAATTAATATAACTATAAATAATTATAATATTAATTTCTAAATAATTAGTACTCCTTTATATATAACTATATAACTAGCTNTCCTCTATATATAACTATATAGCTAGCTATTAACTTACTTATTCTTTTATAATTAGACTAGCTAGTATTATAGAATACTAATAATTTAAGGTTATTAATAGAATAATTTAAACTACTAAAGTAGAGTACTAGTTATTATAAACTATAGAGATATCTCTATATTAATCTTAGTAGTTTATTATACTTTTTAGAGGTATATTATTAATCTCTAGTAGCTCTACTTATAGGTATTATAATATCTAGTTATATACTATTTATAATCTACTATAATTTACTTAGATTACTTTAATATTTATATATCTTAATAAGTATTTTATATTATTCTATAATCTCTAATAACTAAGTATTACTAGGGGGGTAGGAAACTTAGTTATATCTAGTAATACCCTTCTTTATTAGTATATTATTAATATACTTAACTTATAAGATCTAAAGTTATTTTATTTTCTAGTAGTAAATAATTTTAAACCTAAGAAACTATTATACCTTACCTAAATCTTTAATTTAGAAGAAGTTATGTAAATTATTTTTAAAGTTATTAACTTACTTAATATTAAGTATAGTAATAAGTATATTATTAATATAAAGTAATATTATAATACTATCTTTATTAATAAGAATATAAGGTTTTTTTAGGAGTAGATTAAACCTTAATTACTTAAAAATAGTAATAATTTACTTATACTAGAGAAAAGGGGATTCTCTTAGTTTATAGAGAGCTCTTTTTAATTAATAGAACTAACTAGATTTATTATTTAACTTATAGGGTTAGGTAATAAAGATATTATAATCTCCTATAAAGGTATTTAAAAAAGCTATAACTATATTAATTTAGTAAAGTTCTAAATCTTTAAGTATTATAATTAGTAAAAAGATTTATAGAGTAATAAGATTAGTAATAATAATATAAACTATCTTACTATCCTTATTTTAAAAGTTACTATAGATAATCTATTTTACTTTAACTCTATTAAGTCTTCTATTTATAGTAACCTTTTTATTATATACCTATTTACTTAAGAGATATTTAAAGCTATCTAGAAGCTCTTTAAGTTATTAGTATTTTATCCCTTATAGGTTTTTAATTTAAGTCTTTATAGTATTAAAAATAGCTAATTTTAGAGGTCTTTCTTCTATTACTTCTTATTTCCTAAAGGTTATAAATAAGTAAATCTCTAAACTAAAGGCTTATAATAAGTTAGATATTAAGAAGGTAAAAGTAACTAGTTTTTAGTTTATTTTATTATTAATTAAGTTAATCTTTATAGTTCCTATCTTACTAAATTCCTTATTAAACTTCTTTATATTATATAATATTTAGGTTCTAAATATCTAAGTTATTTAATTTAAAAAAGAAGTAGCTACTCTTAGTAATCTTATAAGAGTAGAGCTTTTACTACTACCCCTTAGTTTTCCCCTTAGTTTTCTTTATATTAGTTAAGGTATTTAGGGGGAAATAATAAGAGATCCTAGCTATAATAATATAGTAGGGGAACTTTATTACTAGTGAGGGATAATAAGAGAACTTTAACTTAGAGGAGTAATAAGAGAATATTAATATAGAAGAGAATCTTCTTTTAGTATTAATTATACCTATATATTTATAATATTAGTATTTTATACTAATATATATAGTTTTAGATCTAAAGTTAGTAAACTACTCCTTTTATTACTAAGTTCTTCTTAAGGAGACTTATCTTCCTATTCTTATTTATTATTACTTTTTAGTTCTTAAGCTTCTTCTAAGTATAAATTACTTATTTTATCCTCTTATTATTCTTATTTAGTAGAATAAATATAATAGTATAACTTTATATTTAAATTATAAAGCTAAAATTTAGCTTTATAGGTTATAATTAGTAGTTTATTACTATACTTATAGGTTTCTAGTTTAACCTCTTCTCTTATTTATAAGTTATTAAATTTAATTAAAAAGAGTTCTCTTTTATTTTCTTTAAATATTATATCTCTTACTTACTAAATACTATTAGTCCTTTTAATAAGAATATAGAAGATATTACTATAGAGGCTATTATATCTTATAAATCTTCTAAGTTTAGTTTTAAACTTTATTTTCTACCCTTTTATATATAGATAGCTATTTAAATAAATATAAATATAAGTTTAATAGCTTTAATAGTAGAGATAGTATATATATAGTTTTTTTATAATAAGAGATATATTAAAGGTATTTATTAATTTCTTATAAAGATTAATATTACTTTTACTATTAGATAGTAAATTACTAATTTCTATAGAAGTCTTTATTAACTAAAACTAGAAGGATTTAAGAAAACTAGCTTCTATATATATTACTTATACTTTTTACTATATAACTTTACTAAAGCTTTTTATTCTCTTATTCTACTAATAAGAGTAAAGTACTACTATCTCTAAGATAAAACCCTATTCTTAAGTAAAAAGCTTTATTACTTTAAGAAAAGTTATATTACTATCTATAATAACTTTAGAGAAGTAAATAATATTATTTATTACTATAATCTTCTTTAGAAACTAGTTTTATAGCTAAATAGCTATATCTTTCTTTAATTTAAATATTTAGAATTATCTATAAATTAAGAAGGTTTCTATAATATAGAGGCTATAAGTAATACCTCTAAAACTTTATAATATTAATTTTAAGAAGTTAATCTAAAACTTTTAAAAAGCTTAAGTTAGTTATTTTTATTATCTATTACTAAGTTATTATATTAATTTTACTATAAGGTAGATATAATATTTATATCTTATAAGAGGTACTCTAAAGAGGTTTATATTAATATCTCTTATAGTAGTAATAATTACTTCTCTAAATAAATACTTTAGATAAATATAAAAAGTTTAATAATCTAGCTTAAAAAAGTTAAATTTATTACTTTAGTTAGAGGGATAGATCTAAAACTAAAAGACTTATATATCCTATTTAAAGTTACTAATAGCTTTAAATATATCTTTATAAACTAAGGTATTATCTAAACTATTAAAATAGATACTTATCTACTAAAGAAGATTAATATTAATAATTTATATTATATTATAAAGTTTATAGAGGGTATTATATAATTAGAAAGTAGTTTTTTTACTACTTAGCTTAGTAGTAATTACTTTAACTATATTAATAGTTTAGTTAATTTAGTCCTTTCTATTTATATAGTTTATAGTTAATTCTTAAGAGAGATCTTAAAGTTCCTTAAAAATAGAGAGATTATTAAGAATATACCTATTAGTATTAATATTTAGTATAAAGGAGTTTATCCTCTTAATAGAGGTTATAAATATAATATATTCACTTAGTTATACTTCTTAGCTATTACTTTCTTCTTTATTAACTTCCTTAATAGTATTATATATAAAGAGATTATTAGTCTCTATTTTAATAATCTAGTTAGTAGAACTTTAGATAGAGGATTTAAATCTCTTTATTAATTATTTCTTAACTCTCTATATATAGTTAACTTTATATAGATCTCTAGTAAGAGATTAAGGGTTAAAGTATAAAATAAATACTCTAAAATTATCTATTAAGAATAATAGAAAGGTCCTCTTCTAAGTTTAAGCTAATAAAATATCTATAAAAGTCTTAGATTAATAATAAATATCCTATTTAATATTAGAGTTTCTAAAGATACTATTTTAAGTTTAACCTTCTAAAATAAATATTAAAATAGATATTTATATAATTATTTATATAGTTATTTATAGTATATTTAAATACTTAAACTTATTAAACTTTATAGTATAATACTTATAATACTTTAATAAGTATTTATTATAAGAAATAAAGTATAAAGAAGCCTTTCTATAATAGTAAGAGTATATCTTATATCTATAAAGGTTTTATAGATACTTAGAATTATAAGAAGTATATAAATCTTATTACTATATCTCTCTATTATTTATAAGTTTAGAAAGCTAAATTTACTTTTTTATAATAAACTTCTTTTTATTTAATAAAGCCTTAATACTTTAAGAGGCTTATTTATATTATTCCTTTTTACTAAAACTTCTAAGTTCTTATAAGAGGTTATTATAAATATAAATTTCTATAATAAAGTTATTCTCTATAATATCTACTTTAGCTTAATTAAAATATCTAAAACCTTAAATAAATCTATAAGTAAGAGCTATAATTAATAAACTTATACTAAAACTATTTAATTTATTAAAAGTTAAGTAAAAATCTTAAATAAAATCTTTAGTATTTCTATAGTTAACTTTAGTTATTCTATTCTAGTTATTATAGATTTTATTTATAGCTAGTTTATTAAACTTCTAAGTATATTCTTTAATCTTAATAAAGATATAAAAGGCTAAAGCTATAATAAAAAAATTATTATTAATTATTTCTTCTAAGAGATTATATTAAATCTTCTCTATAAATAACTATTTAATAAATATAAAACCTATAAATATTAGATTACTTAAAGATCCTAAATCCTTAATTACTACTACTTTATTTTCTTTAAAAACTATATCTTTATTATATCTATTTAGTATTCCTTTATCTATTAAGTAGAAGAGAAATCTTATTACTTTAAAGGTATTCTTAAGATTAATCTCTTATAATTAAAAACTTATAGCTTTAGTTAATTTAAGGATAGTATTATATACTAAACTTCTTAAATCTAATCTCTTATTAGCTACTTTCTATATAGCTACTTTAGTTATAAAATTAATAAAAAAAAGAAGAAGGCTAAGAGGGCCTAACTAAGATAATCCCCTTCTAATAAAATTAGAGGAAAATAGAATTAAATTACTAATTAAAGATATATTAATTTATTTAATTAATTTAGTAATTTAAGAGGGGTTTAAATAATTATTAGATATTTATTAAGTAGTTATTACTATATAACTATAGTAGTTATTAAATAATTATTAACTTTAGTAACTTAAAAGCTAAAGAGATTTTATAAATAAGGGATATATATTATAATAACTATAACCTCTACTTAGAAATATTATTTCTAATAGTTTAGTAATCTATTAATTACTTTATAGTAATTATTAAATTATAAAATTAAAGTCCTAATAACTACTTAGAAATAACCTTACTATCTAGTAGATAGATTTAAGTATTTAGAGGGCTTATAACCTATATAAAATAGCTTAATTAATCTAGCTATAAGTGCTAGGTATACCTAGCTATAAAGTAGTATAGCTGATCCCTTATATAAAGGTGGGATTTAGGCTAGGGTTCAGGCCTTGGGCCTGGGCCCGGCCGACTACCGTCTCGCACTACCTAAATGCCGAAAGTGGAGCCCTCTTGGTGAGGCCAATCGGTCAAATTCAGATCCCCGCCGTCGAGAAGTCGGGTCCAGTACCTCTGATGGCGAAGGACAGGGCGTTTCTCTTGTCGCCGCCACTCCCTGCACCCCAAGGTCAATCACCATTCCTCAGCATCACACAGGAACCACTAACTCCACCCCTCTGCGTGCTCTATCCGGCTCAGCAACATCTGAAGAGCCCGCCAATCTCAAGACTTGCACTGCTTGCGTGGTCGGGTGGAACTTTGGACGGGCTCAAGTTAACTACCTAAGTGGCTCGGCAATCCACCATCTGCCGGTGCCAGTGCGAACCTTATCGGCTCGCTAATCTCACATCGAAGCCTTGCATTCTTATTGAGACGTCCAGTGAGTGTCGCGACAGCGTGCGCTCTGTGTTGGTGACGTCACAGATATGGCAGGCGCCCCCACCTACGGCGGCGTCATTAACGAGAACCTCAGATGCTTTCCCGTGAGCCTTGCCACAGGAAAGTATCAGAGTGCTGACCCCATCAGCGGGAAAATACCGGGGCAATGTGATTTCAGCATCTAGCTGCGCGGCACCTGGCGTCGCTGATAAAAGGGTGCGCCTTCCAGCCAAGAGAGCCCAACATCTCCGCCCATAATGGGGGTCATTTTCATCGCAAACCTTTCGGCACGGCCATGAAGATGCATGCATCAAATACGAGTGCTTGCTGCCAGTAGGAACCACCTGACAGGTAGCTGCTTGAGCGATAGACCATGCCGTTATAGTACGATCCAACATCTTATTCAACGTATGTCACTGCCAGATCTTCCAACCCACAGCTAACAGAAAGCATTCAAAGGAGTAGAATTTCCCCAACGACTGGCTATTGACGGCCAGACTGACATGTCCATGAAGTGATTTGTGTCCCAAAAGGATGTTTCCAGGGTATCCTCCGCGGCCGCGAATCATGTTGTAGCCCGAAGTCTTTGTCGCTATCGACTTAAGTCGGCCGCGACGAATGCGCACGATGTGGCCGTGAGAGTCGGAGTTGCAGATGGAATCTAGGCGCAGCCCACCGCACGACGCTAGTCCGTCGTGTCAACAGCTTCAAGATGTCTCGGGAAGCCCTCATGGTGTCTGCGAGGAGTTCTGGAGACCCGTTGCAAATCGTTGGACGAAAGTCAAAGTCGAGCATCGACCTGGGTTGCTGAAGCGATTCGGTGTCTCGTAGGTCTCGGGGGCTGTTGGTATTTACAGTCAGCGAGGGACTGGCAGGAAAGGAGCAAGGTTCCCACTTCATTCCAATGCCTGGCGGCTCTCTGGCTCGTCTGAGAGTGAATGCTGGCCGTCCAAATGGCGACGTGTACGGGGCGAACATGATTGTGGGAGTGATATTTTCTGCACAGGTAGAAAGCCTGCTCGAGCACAGTCGCGGTTTTCTACTCCACGCAGCCAGACGTTGCCCAAATTACGACCCGAGCGGTCGCCATCCGTTCGGGCAGGCGGGCCTCAGCAACATACGCCCGTACCTACCTACCGATTTCAGTGTTCTTTGCGTGGACTCCCAGTTTTCCAGGTAAGGTACGTTACACTGGCCAACACACGTTTGCAGTGGGGCATGCGGTGCTATTGGGAGCAGGCACATCACGAGTCGCAAGTCAAGCTCTTTCCCTTTCTCTTCCCGACAGATCCCAAGCCGCTGCACTTCGCCAGACCACCTCCAAATTGAACACATCAGCTCGGCTCGTCTGCGTCTTTTAGCACAGCTCAACAAACCCTCCAAGGTATTAAAGACGCCTGCTAGCTCCAAGATACTTTCAGTCTCACGACGGCACTTACTTTACTTCCTTCGCCGGCATTCGCGACACCTGCTCGCCTCCATCGGAGCCCACCATCCTACGAACAGACACTCTCGTTGCGTTCCATCTCATTCGATACATGTGAGCCTGCTTCCCTTCCAATTCCAATTGCCAAGATCACCTGCTGATGGCTGAACCTTCGCCAGCTTCCCAAATTGTCCATCATGGCCACCCCGCACGGTCAGGTCGGCCCGGCCAGCATTCCCACCGAGATTTTCTCCATGATCCTTGAGAAGATGCGCGACGAAATACTTCAGTCGACAACGCCAGTAGTCTGGAAGCTACGCTTGGAAAGAGTTTGCCCATATTCGCTAAGAGATGATGATCCCTCGGTGGTATCAGTCCAATCGGATCCAAACGAGGACGCCCAAAGCGGCGGATCGAGGGCCAAGGCGCGCCTGCGCCATCTTTCTCCTTTGCGTGGGATCAACAAGAAGGGCCGAAGACTCGTCATGGAATGCTTCGAGGTGTTGCCTTGCTCAGATTCTCGTCACCCGCCAATGTCCGTTCGCACAGATTGCGACATCTTCATTCCTGGCAAGCACCAGTTTTACGCTGAACATGTTTGGAAGATGGGGCGCTTCTTCTACAGGCCTCAACCCCAACTCTTCACCAAGATCAAGCACATTCAATACGACCCCCTTGACTTTCCTTATTGCAGCTACTGGAAAACGCTTCGCCGTGCTGAGCCACTTTTACAGTGTCTCGAAAGTGTTATTCTCAAAGACACCACCATTCACCTCGCGTTAGAGCACGAACTGCTTCCAAGCAATGGCGACATGATACCACTGACGAACCACGGCAATGGCCTTCAATTACTTTTCTTGGTACACCTAAGAACTATGGCTAGCAGTCTTCCCCGCTTTCATGATCGTTGGAAGCCATTCAAGCGAAGGGGAGTACGGCTCCTTGTCCGAGAGGTAGATGTCCTTCAACCCAGCGTGGAGATTGTGTCCACAGAGCAAGGCCTTCACTTGCGCAGAACGTGAGAGTGGCGAGTGGTCAGTATGCACATGCAAAGAACGGATATGCTTGATTTTGGCTTGCGCACCGCGGAGGATCTTTGAATCAGGTGGAGATTTATGCATTTGTTCTGCACAAGGGGAAAAAAGGCCATTGTTTGAACGGAGAAGGTCTTTCATAGGCAAAGAATCAAATCAAATCATCTTCCATTCCGTTCTTGGAACTCCCATTGTCCAAAGTGTCAGACTGATGAAAAGTGCCTGGGACTACCACCGACTCCTTTGCCCTGTCGTAATAGCCGATCCCCAACGAAGCTGTTCAACTCTACCTGTCTCCTCCACGAAGGGCATGGCTCCAATCGCATCCAACATCCAGATTTCTCCTTGGGAAAAGGAGTCCATGATCTAGAACCATGCTCAGCCCTTTGCAGATGCAGGAGCAATGGCAAATGTCGACGGTCAACGCGAGGAGCCTTGCCGTTACGCTCGCTGGATCTCCTCATGTTTTGATAATTCAGATGGCACAAAGAGAACGGCCAATACCATCCATATCCTCTTCGTGATCGAAATCTTCAATTCAGCCCCACACGCACCAGCCTCAACATCCCAAAACCCTCACAACACGGAGTCTCCCCCCAGCTCCCGCAAACTGTGAGTTTGAAGCTGCGCAAAGAAACAGGATATACATATTCCCATCAATGTTTGAGAGTACGACTCGATGCAATTGTTTTTCAACTGCATCATAACGCATTTGCCCAGCCTCCAAACGCACCTTTCTACCCGCTACTTTTCGTATTCGCAACGCAGACGGCAGTATTAACAAGCTACTTGATGCCCAAGGTAATCCCGGCCGCTTACGATGGCCGTCGCCCCAGATGCGAATATCAAGCTACAAGTATTCTCTTTTCCAGGGCTGTTTCTTGCCGTGGGAGAAAAGGCAATTCAGTACAAAGTGGTGACAAAGGTAAGGCGTTCGGGTCAGTGAGTATCGGCTGCGCTTGCGACGGCACCGAGAGAATATTCTGGGTGGTGCTGACAACTCTTGCTGCTTTTGAGCAATTCGCGACCGACGGCATTTACTTAGTATCTTTTGTTGCCTGCTGACCTCCTTGCTACCGTAGCGATAAGAAGACCAGGAAACCTTCAATCCATCAGCCAGGCGTGTATGATGAGCCCGCAGGACCTTGTACTTGTGCCGGCTACGACGAACCAGGTAATACTTCAACCAATCAGTTCACCAGCACTCTGGAGTTGATTTGGGGAGAGGAGCTCGTCTAGAGGGAGAAAAAACCTGGAATCCTTCCCGGTGAGCTATTCGGTGAAACCTAGGTGCGCCAGAGCCACCCTGCGGATATGGGCTACAAACCTATGGGTATCTCCCGATTTTTCGACGTGAAATCGGTAGGTACGGTATCAATCCTTTCCGGTGGACCATTCCCTGTAATTAAAGTAACTAATGAGTATCTATGGAAAGGATCCGTTGCATGCGCGACGGCATTAGTTTCTTCCCCCTCCAGATGCGAAGCCTCAAGCCATGTTCAACTACACACCGACAACATCCGCCTGCCAGACAAGTCTTGACTGCCCGTCTTTCTCAACAGCATATCTGAGAGGCCTCGGACACACCCCTCTCTAGCTGAGCGTTCGAGCCGCCTTGTAAAGGAAGAAGTGTCGCAGCTTTACCCGTCAGCTAGTCGACCTTCCGCTTCCAACTTCCTTAGCCAAGTCTTTCCGGATATCTCCCATCAGCCTCCAATTTCGCATCTCTCAGTCCTTCAAATATCTTCCTTATTTATCGTCACAAGAGCCCAGCGGAGCCCTTTCCCATGTCAAATGCCATCGGCAGGCTTCAAAATCAACAGCAATCGTGCCGCCCAGGCCTTTTCTCTCTATCTCGACTACGGCGGTGCAAGAGCCGCAGCAGAAGCGGGTGCGGGCACCCCTGCTATTCCTTTACGTCGCATATACGGACCACTGACCTCAAAGCGTCGGCTTTCAGCACTGTTCAGGTCTGATGTAGAAGTCCCCGGGTACTTAGAGCTCTCCGAAGGGGCCTGGCTGATGGGCATGCGGATGCGCTTTAGATATCATCATTGTTCATTGTGGGAACTCATCGACTCCCATTTCCCTTCTTCGCCATCGCTCTCACCCTGAACACTCTTCATACAAGCCCGTCGCTTGATATCTGACGAGCAAAATAACAGCAAAAGGGGAGAGCTGTATCCCGGACGCAAAGTCGCCTGCTCGCGAATACAGCCACATTTCGAAGGCTTCCGCTAAGTCCCAAGTCTACGATCGAACAGAATAAACCCAACTGCTGGGCAACTGGTATGAATGGGACCAACTCATCAGTCAAGACGAAATATTGTCCGACCTTGCCCGGACCCCCTCCCCCTTCTCCCCCATATTCTTGGGCTCGCAGCCTCGATCCAAGATCCCATATGACACCTCGCATGTTGTCTACTCTGACAGCTTCTTCTCGGACCCATTCAGTTTCAAATTCCACCGCCTGTTGTTTACCAGCATGGAGGCTGTTTCCGTCACCTCGGGGATGGACCTGCTTGACAGCCGCCACTAAGCCACATTCAGAGACTACTTGGCACCTTCAATTTTGAAACCCTGGGCAATGGGGCACTGACCTTGTGCCCATGATGCGTATCAAGTCGCTGCAGCAGGCTCAGTGGCTGAACGAACTATGGGAGGTGATGAAGACGGTGCGTAACTAAAGAAGGCGCTGAAATTCGGTTGGAAGAATGGTTAGAAGCCGCTTATTGTTGGTATTGATGGTGGTGCTGTCTGCTCCCTCGAGTGCTACAAGGTGTTATATGACGCCTACCAATCATCAACAGAATGTCGCAGTTGTTATGCTGGCTCTGGTCAGTGCGACGATGCAGGCTAAATTCCTGCGAAGGACGTGAACGCTTAGCCGTTCAAGATTACGAACCCCGAAAACAGGATTGAGGAGTTCTGCAGTCATCCTTCGTCGGACAGTGATTAAAACCAGCTGATTGGAGGGTGCACGATACACTCCAACCTAGAACCCGTTCCATCCTTCAGTGACACCATCATTGGTACTCGCCCTCAAGGCACGTTTCTGCGGCCTCGGTGTCTACAGGCAGCTTTGTTAACAGCTTTGTGGGCGGCTTTGACTCCAAATAAAACTCGCCCTGTATGCTATTAGTAGTTCCAATGGTAGTGCGTCGTCCTGATTTCAGCTGACGCATCGTCAGGCGATTACATGAACGATGAAATGCCATGATTGCGGCGGAGATAGCCTCTTCTTTCACGACGGTTGTGGCGTCATCCAACGGACACAGCAGAGCGGTTCTCTGACAACTACGATTTGACGTCTTTGGCAGGCTCTGCAGGGTTCGATTCAGCTGATGTAATGGTTGATCCTTTGCATGGTCATGGCGGGCCACTGTCAATCGAGCGGGCTGAGCATATTGATGATTGATCTATCATTTCGCCGATGCCAGGCAGTTGTAGCAAGCGGTCTCTGAGCATCATAAGAATAATCCCACCGTTTACTAGGGCAAGCTCTGATAGGAACGCAGCCGGTGTACCACATGCTAAGTCATTGGAGAAATGCTGCGTACAAGAGCTCGGCTTTGCTTCATATCCAGTGCGAGGTTGAAGTGTATGACTTTTGCTGCTGCAAGCGCCTCGAGCTTGGGAAACAGGAGGTGATCATACACATGCGGACGACTATGTGCTGAATGGAGAGCAGGTTCAAAATTATGATGGATGAGAAGATCTTCGGTGATTCCAAGACTTATAAATGGGCTTAAATTGAACTTTTTCCGCAGCATGCCACGAAAAGTTCCTAAACCACAAAACGGCCTGCCATGGTTTTCTAAGCAGATTTATGTTCGAAAAAGGGGGCTTTGAGATTGACAGACAAAAGGCCAGGAGGGAGACCGCCGATAGTCAGGAAACTTGTCATCAGTTCGATCGAGCGACGAAGAAGCCCACAGATACCAGCGCTGTCCGCCAACGACCTACAACGCTCTGTGGGTGCAATGCTTTTCCAGCCGAGGTTTTTTTTCGACGCTGCCATCACTGCGTCTGCTTTGCTAACCGTCTTCCTAAGTACGGTCTCCCACGGCGTCTCTTTCTCCATGCAGCTCGTCTCGTCTATCATCATGCTCTAGCAAAGACGCTAAAATGTCGTCGTCGACCCGCTAGCATCTGCTTTTCACATGAACCAGCCTACGAACCCCACAATTATGTGTGCTTGACGCAGATTTGTGATGATCAGATAACCTGGAAAAGTTTACTTAGTATGTAACAGAGATGCCAAAGCAAGTTCTATGGGCATGTCAGCCGTTGAATGTTCCATGTCTCCTTTCCCGTCTCCATAACAACATGGGCCAGAGACCGCCCGGCAGTGGCCTTCGCGAGCTTATTCACAGCAGGCAATAAAGCTTTGGGTCTGAGACCATTCTCTTCGTACACAGGTCTCGCCTTTCTTGTTAGCCAGTATCTTGGATCCCCTTGGCAGCGTCATGAGAATATGGCCATATACTCCCGCTGTTGAACACAGAATCGGGGTCAAAGTCAGCATGTCCCTCGCCGATACCTGTAGAAAGGTTTCATCACGTCTGCAAGACGTCGAAGCCAATCTCCTCATGTGAGCAGGGTCGGAGTGCCAACATCAGCATCGCAAAGTGCCTGCGTACCACTCATCACAGCACTATAGCCGTCCTCGACGCCCTCCGAAGGGGTCCATCTGTGGCCAAATCGGCGATTCGCCTTCTTAGCGCGTGATCCCTCGATTTTCTCAGCACATGATCCATCGAAACCTCTTCCTACTACCGACTGCAAAATATCGCCCAGAACCTCAACAACACCGGTGCATCCGAAAGTGGCTTACCTTGCCGTCCTATTGACTTCTTGATCTGCTCAGAGCTTCTCCTACGCTTCTCAATGTCTAAAAACTACGATCAAGTACCCCGATGGCGCTGGACGTCCGCAGTCGATCCAAGACCGGCGTTTACGTATGCACGATCTCTGTGGACCAGTGCCTCACCTGGTCCGGAGATTTACAAAGCTGCCCAATGCGCATTCTCACTGATGCACGAAATTTAAAAGAGACAGCCGACTGTTCAGGGCTTGCGGCGCTTTCGTCTGACACGAGTAGTTATGAAAGGCTCAATACGAGTTTTCTCAAGATACTGAACCCCGCTTCCCTCCCTTTTCATTGACCTCGAAGTCAACTCCTTTCAAGGTGGAGGCAGCACAACAGTAGAATACGAGACTGCGTCGGGGAAGAGGTGAACAGCGACAACAGCGTCGTTTTTGGAATGAACACACAAGACAACCCTGTGGCTTCGGAGGCCATGCCAATACTGGTCAAGATCGCTCCAAACTACATTTCATTCAGACCGAAATACTGCGGCACACTCCGTGCCGGACGATGGCATCAGCTTTACCCTTTGATCAGCCATAGCCCGTGGTGTTCTCTGTCTGCGGAAGCGTGCTGTCGATAACCGGATCGTGATGACAGTCAACAAGAGATCTTTCTGCAAAAGATAAGGTTCGCAGGCTTTGCATCCACGCAGCCTAGTACAGGCGTAATGATCGAGATTTATAGCTTGTTGGATGGCGAAATAGCAAATGGAACGAAGCCACCCTAGCTGAAGATCGGTATGCGCAGCCTTAACTCCGATTGCGCAGAAAAGGAGCGGCGGGAAGGGAGGAGCAGATAGGTCTTTCTGGTCGGCCAGCGAGCAGAGTGGACTCATCAGAAAAAGTACTTTGTTTGAAAAGATAATGTCAAGAAGTGATTCCCGGAGTGATGCGGCTCGAGATTGTTCTGCCAGTCTCACCATCATTGGGAATGTTGATACTTCGCAGTGTTCAGTAAGACACTTGCTCAGAGCGTCATGTTACATTAGCAAAAAGCCGCCGGCGCCGCAGCCACCTTAGCGGAATTTCTCACGCTGGGAAAAGCTGCGAATGAGACAATGCAAGGTTGGCGAAAACTAGCATACTGAGTGATACCGGAACTTGTACCACTGTGATTGGTTTGATCTCTTTGACTTCTCCAGAAGGTGTTTCCATTATTATATGTAGCCTTATGATTTGGGTACGGCTTGTGTTGGCAATGGCTGAATACTTGATAGCATGTCGGATTGGTTGAAGCTCTGAGATAATAATGCCTGCTCAGCAAACCTGGAGGAAAGTTGCTGCGAGTCAACTCGAAGCCGTCGGAGTCATGGTAGTGTCTTAGGAATAGGGACAGATCAAAAGCACTGCAAGTGTAAGCAGAGATTGGGAAGAGTAAGTCAACTCATGCCTCCAATACAGTTATTTTCTCGGCCTCTGCACCTCGTATCTGCCTGTTATGGAATGTGTTGACGGAGAAAATAGGAAGAAAGAGAGCCGAAAATTTTCCATTGAAGCCTAAAAGAATGCCCAGCGTGTCAGCTCAGTCCTAGACGTGCTCCATTGCGTGATTTTTTGACCAGACTCCTCTCCTAGGGACGGATAACCCGAGACGTTTGACCAAGCTGCAACGGGATAACTCTGATTATGGTTCTCATCATATTCATTGCCTCTAATCCTGTTCCTTGAGGATTCGATCTTGCCCTTCTTTTGTCTCTTATGATGGATGCGGGTGGCTTCTTAGGCAACAAGAATGGATCGCCTCGGACTGATTGTCAGAAACCACCATGGGACGTTTTCTGACGGGCGCATGACGAGATCAGACTCGTTACACAGTACATATTCGACAGAATGTGCCCTGTTGAAGTTCTTTTTCATGTTTTTGCTAGAGCCCGCAAATGACACCGCACTTCATGACGACTCCTGAGACCAGACATGGCCATGAGCATCGCCCGGTGCTGTGCATTTTGTGTTATCCTGTGGCGGTTCCGCGATAAGAAACGAACAGAAATGGTTTTCTCCAGAAAACACACTTGAGATTGAACCAGGGTTCTCAAGTTAACGGTCGTTGGCATCTGCCTGAGCCAAACATCTTAACTCGTCTCAAAGTCTACCCACGGCATACTTACAAGAACTCCGTCCGGCCAACAACTTGCACTTCGAAATCGTCCCAAGAAAAGAAAATGAATGGCCCGGCGGTGCCTGTACTGCCACTTCCGCCCGAGGAGTTCATTCATGTGGCTCTAGATGCCGGGTCGGTGCATGGCTTGAAACCCCTGTTGCTGCCCTGTCTATTCCCTGCAAGCAACGCTTGTCCTGGGGCCATGAAGCACCCGGGCGGCATACTTGCACTGTTGAGTGCGTCGCGTCGCGTCGCGTCGCGCGCGGGGCAACGTCACCGCGAAGGCGGATTGATGCCATATGGCACATCTTTGGTTGTGCTAGCCTTCTGCACCAGCTGGAGCTCATAATGGATATGGCAAGATAAGCAGCAAATCAACCCAGGCGCAATTGTTCAATGAGGTATTGTCACACTAACGCCGTCAGAGGTATCATTTCAGCGCGAAGGCGAGAACTATTCTGGCTGGAAGACAATAAAAGCGCCATTCCTGACGATGGCTGACGTCGGATTTCCGGAGGCTAAGGTCATTGGGAAGGACAACTTGTTCAAGGCAGCAGTAGAATGAAAACGGGTTGGAGACAAGCCAAGGGCGTCGTGAAAGGGATTGCACGGTGAGGTGTTGAGTGGAAAACATGTCTCAGCAAGAGTGATCCAATTTTTGCAAACACCTTTGGTGTCTCAGTGATGACGAGAATACAAGATACGATTGGGAAATGATCGCCGACGTTATTCTTAAGTTAAGTTGGGCTCTGCGGCGGTGTTTGCACCTTCGTTGGAATTCACCCATTTCCAAGATGGCGCCGCAGTCGGGAAACCAAGGAGCGCGGCCGGCGACCAGTCTCTAAAGTGTGTCTAGCTGAAGGTCCATCGAAGAGCTCAGCTGTCGGTAGTTGCGGCGTATTTGGACAAGTCAGAATTTCGTCCGACAGTGAGGGAATTGCAGCAAGCCCTGACTTGGCTTTGACGAAACTGTGGATTAGTAAGACGGCGCCGGCAGCTTCTTGAGCGGTGATTATATGGCGTCGACACAGAAGGAAGATTAGCAATGTGTTAATAAGAAGGTGTGCTTGGAATGTAGGTATACAAAAGTATAAGAGGGGAGCTTAAGGTGGAAGGTTTTCCACGGTAGTGGAAAAGGTTGCAGCCGCTTTTGTGGGAGATACCGCAAGATCTGGCGCACGGGGAGATTCAGCATCACGAGGGCGCTGTATTGACATGAAGGGCAACATAGCAGCCTCGTATCGCGAATGTGAGTCTGAGGTGGCTTGGCTGGACTCATTGTCCCGATCATATGGCTCCAAGTCTCACTGGTCGCAGAAAGACCAAGTTCCATCCTTTCAGAGTGAGAACGGCGTGGGGCAATCTGAGGCCTGACCCAACCGGCGAGTAACAAGGTATTCGCAGATGGCTTTCAAAACGAAAGATGACTGACACATGACGGTTTGCTTTTCCATGCTACTGATCTGCTAAACATGCACTCATGACCCATTCATACACAAGCCTCTTCCCAGGCTTATTCTGCATCCGTCCCTTAAAACTCAGACACATCCTCCGGGTTTGCATCACCTATTTCCACTAGACCATCCACCCGTATTCATACCTAGACCAACGCTGAAATGCTGTCAAGAGCTTGCTTCGTGTAGACTTGGGTGGCGTTCAGGTCCGCTACAAGCGTGTGGTATGCCCGGCCAGTCTCCAACAAGACTTTGTTTCGGCGAAAGTCTCCCCGTCGGCCCTCGATCTCGACTTTTAGTGATTCTTGAAGCGTCCTCGCGTTGACTAGACTCTTCTCCGTCTCTGTAATCCACTTTTGTCTCTCCGGTGAAGTTTGCTCAGTTATGGCCGATGTTTTGTCTACAATACCCTCAAAAAAGGCTACATCGCTGTCGGCTGCACGCTGCTTCGAAAGGAGGGTTGTATCCTCTGCCAAATCTCTCGTAATAATTGCCTCAAGTGCGTTGATCTTGACTGACAACTCAGTTGGGCTACATCCCAAGTTGCGCACAATATCCTCGTTGATTTGTTTCAGTGCATCGCCAACAACTTCGCTCTTGTGCTTCAGGGTTGACTGAACAGTGTCGAGGAGTGGCCGGAGGCCGGGACAAGCTGCACCGACAAGTCTGGCGACGGCGTTCTGGGAACTCGAATTGCCGGTGGCCAGGTCTGACTCCGGCTGTGTCTGATTGGAAATCTCATCCCGTAAACCAAGTTGCTGAGCAAAATCACCAGACAAAACCTTCTGCAGATCTCGCTGGGTCCCCTCAACATCAAATTGGGCCAGATCGTTCTGCTCCGTGCAGATGAAGGTTGCAAGGGCAAGGGCAAGGATATCGCTGCTGGTCTTGGATCGTTGTTCGGTACGGGGCTGCCATCTAAGAATTAGTATTTTCTTGAATCAATGGGGCCGTTACGTGATGTGATGAAGGAAGACATACCAGTGATGTGTATGTTAGCGGCTGCCTAAGATCCACCAGCTGCCGTGCCTTGATCCAGGGCTCAATCCTGGCTTTGATCACATCTAAGTCTGTCGCAGGCTCTGCCGTATCGCAAACGTCGATATGTGCTACAGACCGTTTGAGATGTACGACGATCCAGCTGCCGCCGGATTCTAGCCGCAGCAGAACGACCAAGTTGTCCGGAAGGCAAGCTGCAACATCCTGCTCTGCATATCGTTCGAAAGGCTCCCGGGGGTCAAAGATGTGGAACGTGGGCTTCACTTTGTTGAGCGTCAGAAGAGCATCAACACAGGCCCCAATTCCGTTGGCGCCAAGGTCTTCGCCGAGAGCAAGGGATACCATCGTATCGCGAGTCTGGTGGAGGAGTGGCGTTGTCGAGGAGCTTTGGCGTTGCCTTTTTGATGATGGTGTTTGGCTCGTGGTGACATTGAGGGATGTGCGGTGTTTGCCGCTTCGGGCGGGGGTTGATTGTGGCTGGCAGTGAGACGGTCAGCATGCTTGGAGACGAGACAAGCAGGGCGTTCGAGCGTGCAGATGGGGATAGGGCGTAATTACTTGGAGCACTGGCTGCTTGGGCAACTCAGGCGGCAGCGCATCCATGCCTGCAGCTTTGTTCAGGTCTTGCGTAGTAATGCCACGGTCTCGGGCTTGCATAATAGACGCTCCACGACGGTCGGTCGAGCAGCGTCGGACAAGGTGCAGAGCATCCAGCCAGCGAGGGTGCGTGTTGGCGAAAGCGGCAAGAGCATCGAAGAACGGTCGACCGTGGTCTAGGCGAAACCAGAAGGCAATGGTGCCAGGTGTGACCTTCCACGTGAGGCAGCACCGTTCTAGCTTGTTTGGAGAGCGGGTGTGTAGGGTTGCCGGATCATGGTCGACGTCCAAGGCTCGAATGACAACTTGCTGGGTAGCGTGCGACAGTGATGCCCGTAAGTCCGACAAGTCGATGGAGGCCTCGACTTCTCTCTCTAGGCTTCCAAGGCTGGCGACGATGTTTGCCGCCCAGATGCCGTGTTCAGATTCGTCCTCGGGCTCGAGAGTGACGACCCGCTCGAAGCCGATGATGGCGTCTTTGACGTTGGCCGCAAGAGAGATATCCGCTTCGCTAGAGTTATCCATGCTTAGGTGGGGTGGAATTGATTGCCGAGATCGTGAGTGATCGCTGACGAGAGGAAATAGACAAACGGGGCCGCCTTGGGCGGACGGACATCAGTAGCAGGATGCAACACAACTACGACGGTTTGATCGAGGAAGGTAGTCGGTGGTGAATGGTTTTGGAAAGAAAGAGTGATGGGGAAGGGGGGAAAAATAGAAAGGCACTGCTCCTGTGTTTGCTTTGTATCGAGAGCTCTGGAGGATACCGGAAGTAACTGTGTACCTTAAGTACAGGTGTATGAGTGCCGCTGGCAGCGACTCCACTTCTGGCAGCGACTCCCCTGATGGCAGTGACTCCACTAATGGCAGCGACTCCACTCTACCCCGCATGGCAGCGACTCAATCAAATAGCGACGTGATCTAACCCGGATGGAATTTTTCGGCCGCAACAACATGACCAGGGAGACAATCGGCCACAACCACCAAATTCGCGTCTACCAACGCATGTTCATTTTCCAGCGCGTTGGAAGCGGTCCTCGGCCCCGCAGGTCACTACCACACAGTGTAGGGCCGGCGCGAGCAGCTCCACCTTCATGGACGCACTTTTTCTTTGCTGCAGCCATGTTACGAGTCGCTCAACACACCTGCCGATCCAGGTTCAGAGGCACGGACAGGGACAAACATGCTACTGCCTTCTTGTTGAGAACTTGGCACTTGGGTACCTTTCCACTCTGAGCAAACAACGGCAATCGCACCTCACTGATGCCACCCCCATTGCCATCCTTTTTAGACAAATTGACGCCTTGGGGGGTTCATAGCTGGGCAAGACTGCATTTTCTGCCATATTTCTTCCTCCTCATCCGAGTGACTTTGCCTTGAGATGCTGCCTTTCTCGCGGCTTGATGAAGACCGCAGTACGCTGGATCTGAGCCCTGCTGACACATGATGCTGGAGATGGAAAGAACTTATTTGACACCATTGGGCAAGCGACTTGCACTCCAAGCACCAATGATTTGCGGATTGACGCGGTACTTCGACGAGCCGCCGGTTGAAGCGCCGTCTTTTCAACCACCGAGCGGAACATGACGCGCCTTTACAAGGCCTTGAAATGACTTTTGATATCCAGTCATTCTCTCTGGAAGCCGCCCTGATCATCACGATGCTTGTTGCAAACTCTGAGACATGCTGATATCTTCACTTTTCTGGACCGCTATGCGCACCCAACCTCCCTGCGAGTCTCCTCGCAGCATTCTTCGCTCTGCCCTGCAAATTACCACGGCCCCAAATTTGTGCGTTCGCGTCCCCGCCTGCAAGTCGCCAAATGTAGCTTTCACGTCCTTGGCACCACCAGCTTCTCGGTGCTAACGTTTATCCACCGGACACAGCAACAACAACAAACGTCCACAATACACACGGCTTCAAACAACATAAACATCGCAGTCGGTTGCATCATTGGCTCCTTCGATACATTGGGCGGAGCTTGCATCTCACTCGCCAAGTGGTATGGAAATATTCTATGCTTCGAGCGAGCCAACTACTCGACTGTGAAGTTGCAATCACTCCAATACAAGACAGTCCACGATTCCACCTTTTTGAACATGACTGCTGCTAGGACGACTTGCCAGGAACACCTGCGGGGCTTGCCAGGTCGACGTCTCGTTCGACGCAATAGGAGAGAGCTCTAACCAATTTGTTGCTCACACTCATACTCCAACGCTTGCTACCACTTTTCAGCTGACTATATCAATATTACCTTGTCGGCCCACCGCTTCCACATATACCCTGATGTTTCATAGGAGACTATGCCAACCAGATTTCAGATGTGAAGAGTTAAGTAACAGACTTCATGCACCAAAGCCTTTCAGAACACTAGACAGTGAAATCCATCACTACCTCGAGAACGCCGATATCCTGTCCAAGCCTATTGTCTACTGCAAGACATGTGTTTTCCATTTTAATGCCTGATATTTATAGAATGATCTTTTCGTGGAATTCCAAATTAGATCATAATACCTATTCCAAAGACCTACCAAAACCGGAGAGAAGCAGATACGGAAACAGGCCACCACAGTCTCAGAGACGAAGCGGCTGATCACGTACTAGTGCGCCTCATCCTTACTCACCACTTCACGTACTCATTCATATCCTCAATCATGCGCCTTCAATGTTTCCATCGCTCGATATATCACTCAAATTTATTCGAGAATGACACAACTAGATTTATGAAAGCTGAAGGGGCATATATCAAATGATTGAGGTGGGGGAACGAGCACTTGCAGTGGCTATTGACAAAGATGAAGTCGGCAGCCGTCCGGGAAGACCACCTTCTGCGAGGACGTTTGAACAACGCAATATCTGCAAGAAACACTTAAGCGCAGGATTCATTACGCTTTTGCTGGACTCGGAAGGTTTGGAAGACGGAGGTGTCATTTAGCAGCCCTAAGCTAGCCTGAGATCGGAACCTTTTGTACGTAGGATACGACTTTGATGGCCAGTCAATACGAGGAAGATACCGAACTGCAGGCGCAAAAGGCGAGACACAAAGATGACGGGTTCAACAAGGTTATGAGGTAATAGGGCGATAAATTGCGTACTCATGCCGTTTCGTATATCGAAAAGGTCTTAATTTTGATCACTGCGACCTGCGACAGGTTCTTCATGACCGAAAGCCTGGGCTCTGCGCTCTTTTCACATCATGTTCCGGTCTAGAGTCCGCTCCATCCTGAGATTCAAATCCTGCTTCCTTGTCCGAAATATATCGTTACTCTCCTCATCAGAGGCCCAGACAAGATCTTGTCCCCCTCAGGGAATCGGTCTCAGGACTTCATGGTCGGCCCACACAGGAGAGGCCCTGCATTTCAAGAACTTCATGCTGGTGTACCCTTCTTGACACGAGCGTCCGTCTATTTAGCTCCTGTTCTAGGTCGGTCGCCATCATTGACTCGCTGAGGCTATGGAACCACAGCTGTGCAACGAGAGAGATCACTCAGCTGAGTTTTGCAGAACTTAAAGACATGGTGATTCAAGTAATTTATGTGATGTGGATACTGGGCTCGCGCAGCATATCCGATAGTGTGGTCGGCGAGAGGATAGAGTGGGCCCAAACATACACGAGGAGATCGATATCGGGCATTTTTAGTAACTGGCGCGTCTCAAATCAGTATAGGGGTATATGTAGGTTTGTATTGAACTTTTAGTCTCAGATATTGGTTGTAAGCATCAGTAGAGCATATAAATGAGGGCAAAGAAACGGTGAAGACCTGATCGTTTTAGGCGTGAGCTAGACTTCAGCTGTGTTCCCAATGTCTTCCAATGCTGATGCTCGATATTTTTAGTATTCCATGCAAGATCTGGACGGTCTATACTAGTTACCTGGATGAATGACAGAACGATTAACACAGTGATCCAAAGTCCGACTGGTGCTATTATTCATAGTTACCCCTGACATGTAAGATCGTAGCGTGATCGTTAATGGCCTGTCAGAGCGCGGGGAAATCTCATCTGTCTTCTAGGTAGATGACGCAACTATGTGCATGGCAGCACGGGTGTTCATAGGTTTCCAAACAGCATCTTGAATACCTTGTCTCAAACTACCCGAGTCTCTTATCCGGCGCTGGTCACGGGCATCTGCATGGCGTTTCGCTCGTGTATGTGGGTTCTGACGCGACTAATATATCAAGCTTCAGATGAGAGAGAGATATTGTAAGGTGAGTTTGACCATGCGGTTGCCACACCGTGGGTGTGCAAAGTTCGGGCAAGCTCCTCGGATTCTCAACAAATCTTTCGTGGACCTTTCCCGAGCGAAACTGTAGAATAGAATTCAATTTGCCCATCAAAGACACAGAGAACCCGGCTTGCGGGACAATAAGCATAGTCTCTATTGCTGAACATTCCGTCATCGATTTTGATCAGGTAATGGTTTACACTCGGACGAATGGCTATGGTTTTGGGCGGCGCGGACTTTCTCATGGCAGTTTCCTCTCGATTCCATTTCTCGCAACAGCAGAAATACCATAGCGGATGACATATCACGACGCTCACCACCCAAGTTTGAGTTCTTGGCGTGAGGTGATATTGAGTCGCGCTCGCGAGACCACCGTGCTGGGAACTCTGATGCACGCTCGCCAAAATGAGCTGTCTGATCACCGGGAGCCATGTTTGAGTGTCTCTGTCTGTCATTGCCTGCAGAAACATCCGAATAAGTGGATGAGACTCTTGAGGGTTGGTGCGGGAAATGGCCAAGGCTTGCTCCAAACATTTGACAGCCGATACTGCGATTTGGCATTAATAAATAGCGACAAAAGCATATTCACTAGTGCGGGGAACATGCAATAATTAATTTAAGTGGATGTGCGTCGGCTGGGGCATCGTGTCTCTAGGCAAGCCGAGCCACAAGTTCTGAGGTCCGGGAGGAAACTTGATGCTAGAATCAATCACCGTCGGATGCATCGGTGGCAATCTATGACCCGCAAGATGAGAAATCTGTGGATTTTACATGCGTCCGCAGTCCAGCGGATGGATTATGATAGCAGGATCGAACTAGGATCTAGCGAGATGAATTTGCAGCTGAGAGCGAAAAAAGAAAAAAAAAAAAGGATGTGTAGCGGGCGAGAAGTTTGAACTGGAATTTGCAAATTGGACAGAGATGGAGGGACGTGGACAGAATCTACATGAGTGGTTCGGTTTGAGGAGATGATATTGTGGACTTGAATGGCATTTGCTCTGCGCCATGACTTGGAATTCCAATTTAGATATGGCAAAGGGTATCTAACGGCGTACCGGTCCGAGAGGCTGTGGCAAATGACCGTCTGGTCTATTCCAGTTGCGTATCACGAGGCCATTCCGAACCTTGCTCGCGACGATGTCACCTCGTTGAGCCCGTCGACATAGACGATATCTGTCATCTGTCCTACAAACAATGAACAAAAGCTCCCTCGGCATCGTAGCAGGTGGTGACTGAATGCGGAAGCATGCGAATGTTTCCACCATAACGCCTACCAAAAGTGCGCGACCGTCAATGAATGAGTCCAACCGACGTTGCAACTACTATCATGAACAGGCAGGCAAGGATGGACGACATGCGAATCGTGTCGCAGGCCTTGAAGTCTTCGGTGCAGGTGTCATGAGCCTGCTCGATCATCGTTTGTTTCATTTCGGTAATCTTGGTGATCCACGTTGCTCTTGTCTGCCAAGGACAAAGCTTTAGCAACATGAAAAAAGTGAAAGTCGGGGACACAGACCTCGCGGGCGGACACAATATCTCTGGCAACTTCTCTAGCCTGACATTTGCCGAGACCACATTCGACCAGATACTCGCCGAGCTCGAGTCCCGAAAGCGAATGCAGTTCAGCGCCAGTCCAGGCAACGGGGTGCTTGAGCGCAGTTTGGCGAAAATCGAGGGCGGCGTTGAGCCATCGGCGCGTGGAGTCTATGTCGGCACCTGTGTCAGGTAGATTCTGGGCGAGATTTGAGATGTGGTCATTGAGAGAATGTTCCAAGGCGCCGTTAGCGGCGGAGGGCGGCCAAGTTGTGGCGAGGCCGTACTGCTCTGCCTGATCCAGCGCGGCAGCAACTGGGTTCTGGGGAGGCTCCAAGAGCACGTTGCGGGTGTTTTCATCGACCGACATGCTTGAGAAGCAACGAGCGCGAGGGCGTTTCCGGTGTGAGTTGTCGTGTTGAGTGGTTTCGGATTGGCCACAGGGGCAACGGAGCGTGTTGCTGGAGTCGGTGGTTGAAATGTGGACAAGAGAAGAATCGCAGAGGCGAACCAAACTTGGCAGAAGTTACTGCTTTCACTCACCAAGATTTTTTTGTCGGAAAGAACGAGGGGCGGTGGATGTCAAGCAGGGAGGCAGGTACGCAAACTTTCCCCTTGGCTTAGAATTGGAAAGAGCAATGGAGGCAGGCAGGTATGGACAACATACCACGACCACGACTTTCTCCACTATTTCCAGCGGGCATGAGCGGGCACGAGTGGTTGAGTGTCGGATCGAAAACGACTATTGCGATGGATAGTGTGCCCGTTTTCGTCTTGCAGCATCTCATCTAGCATACTTGTTGTTTGTTGTATGTCTGTGTCGGCCTTCTGACTCTGTAGCGAAACAGCAGTGTTCTTTTCCCGTCTGCAACAAAAAGTGGGTTGAGTTCGTGTGCATCGTCCAGTCTAACTGTGTCGAGCGCCGCCGAGGATGTTCCATTTTGAGGTGCAGCTCGGTGACAATCCTCTCTAGCCTAAGAAATGGCATTCTCCCAATCTCAGTGAGGAGATGATACCCACTGCACCATCGCTGTATACACAGAGGGTACCTCCCGATTTTTGGTACTAAAATCGGGACGTACCCGCTGACCACACTGGACCCTTCAGCTCAAAACAATGGATGAGTCTGCGACCACACAAGATTGCGCGCACTGGATGCGTCGCGAGATGCACCAGGCATGCAGAAATGTGGTGTGGCTGCTTCAAGACTTTGTCGCAAATGCTGCCTTCTCCGTAGGCAGCGTTCCACGCCACTTGTCGTCTATCTCCTCGATTTAACATTGCGCCTATAGCGGAATCTCCCCAGCATAGCATTTGCATAACCTTAGCGTCCACGAACGCTTAGCTGCGCCGCGCCAGCCCACAGGCATGGCATTCGTTTACGGATCCCTTCTCTCGCGCAAGCAAGCCTCCACTCACCGCTGGCCAGACTGCTCCAAAGCAAGCGATCGTCTAATGGATTCCCAGTGCCTGCTATAGAAACTGAAACGTCGGCAAATGCAGCTTGAGAGCCACTGTGGGAAGGCGCGCTTGACGAACTTCAAGGGACGATGCTGTGGACGCCGAGCATCTCAGAAACCAACGAGTGTGGCTTGCGGTCGCGCTGGTCGGTTGGCGAATCACAGCCGATTCTAAGTCCCGATCGGGCATTGAACATGACTCGCCGACAACCACTTGCGCAGGGGATGGATTCAGGCTCCGCTAGAGGCCATCCGTCCACCCGTGCGGCCGGATCCACTCTTCCGGTGGCCGGCTCCTGACCCATTTCACACTGCAACACGTCGGGTGTCTGAGGTGAGTTGCCCCACTCCGAAACAACAGCTGCGTGCACATATTCTGCTGGTAGACTTGGCGGGGCGAGCAGACCTGTACCTGGACGGCTGCCCATTGGAGACGCAATGTCGCTATAGACTACATTCCCTTCGCATCAGTCACATACGACCACACCTATTGGAAAACTCGGGATCCCGTCCGCTCTCCCATAGATAAGCTAATAAGGGCTGGAGTAGTAGTCGGGTCGGTGACGACCGGCGAATGCCCGGTGTTGTATGTGTTCCTTTTTGCTTATCACTTGCAATCTTTTTTTGCGAATTTTCACTCAAACTTTGATGCTGGCGATGGCTAAAGCGCACGAAATATTCCTTATCGCTTTTTTCATGAGATTGCCTTCAGATGCCAACTGCGCTATGGTGCGGCTTGTGCTTAGGGGAATGGCCTCTGTGCGTGAAGCTTGTTAGACTCACTCACACTAATCATGCGGATCATCATGAGACAAGAAGTTGGAACTCTGTATACGAAGCCATCTTCCGTCAAGTAGTCATTTTGCTCCGCAAGACTAAGTTTGGGAAAGTCTTCCGCGTGTCGTCAGAAAGATCCATGCCACCCCATTTCCGTCTCTTCCAAAAGCCACCGATCGAATTGCGTGAATACTGACAGCGCAAACACTCGTATCACTGAAATACTTGATCGGAGATGCATGAACTCTGCTGCGTATTTATTTGGATACCTTTCGTTATGGATGTCTCTTTGACGATCCTGGGTGCGAATCGCATTGCTGTATGTGCTCGCATTGCCCGATCTGTTTTCAATTTCTCTATAAAAGTCGCAGAGAGCTCTCTCCGAAACGCCCGAAAAGTCACTCAGCTGGTTGTCATCAAAGCTTGGAGATTCTCCCAGCAGCATCAACAGTTTCGAACCCAAAGCCATTTTCACTCAAGTATTTTGCATCTTGCGCGACGAGATGATCATTCGGAGGTTCTCAAAATGCACAGGAAACTTTACTGACAGGTTGGAATTCGGTGATGTCGCCAAGTATGTAGTTGTTTGGAGACACAGCCTCTTGGAGTTTGAGACGGCAGTCCATGGGTGGAGGCTGTGATCCCTCAATGAGCACGTAAACGAGTGGAGGGAGGCCTTGCACAATATCGCCATTTACTCAATACAGGTTTTTAAACCTAAAAAGAGCTGTCGTCATACTTTTCTGTAACGAAACATAAAAAGGGAAAGAAAGAATAACGAAAAAAATAATATTAAGAATCGAGCATTACAAGACAAGATTTACAAGTACTATCTATATAAATATTGCGAAGGATATAAGGCGCAATTACTGCTTAGCAATTATAGTTCTACTTTTACAATAGTTATAAGCCCTTTAACTCTACTAGTTATTATGTTATTTTTAAGTAATAAAGACCTATATTCGAATCCTGACTTTAGTATACTTAGAGGGGAGTTTTAACCCTTAGTAGAGATAATTATAAAGGGATAGATCTAATAGACGAGTCTCCAAGATCTAGGGGGTATGTTACGAAGGATATAAGGCGCAATTGCTACTTAGCAATTGTGGTTCCACTTTTGCAACAGTAAACGAGACAGAGCTAGCGTTGAGATCGAGAATACCCGCTTTTGATTCGGGCGGCTAGATATCAAGGCGAATCTTCACTTTATAGCGAGTTTAAGCATCTTCTTGTCTCGTTCTCCTCGTATTGCCTGCGTCTCTTAAGTAGGGACGACTCTTCAACACCCCGCAAGTTGAAGGAATATTAGAGAAAGTATTTAGCGGCGGTATTAGTCGATGTCTTACTTTCTGATAGACTCCGGGTTGGAATTCAATACCATGTTGCTAGCTATATCTAAGCTAGAAGAGTTTCCAGGGATGCTACCTCAATGTGATCAGGTACCAAGTGACACGCTGCTAGAAGAAGCTTCACTTGTAGCGTTACTCGTAGCCGTCGTTTTCATTGATGACATTGTTGAATCGAAGCCTCCCGAGGACCCGCGGTGGCCTCTGGCGCGGTGTCGAGCTGAGAAGATTGGTTCTGGGCTCTTCGGAGGTTTGTTTCCTCAGACTTTTCGAGGCATCGTGAATATTTGACATTGTGTAATCTTCGGTTGACCAGTGTCAAAGGAGCAGCAGGCTCCAAATGCGCCCCCTAGGAAACGGTCCTTGATCTCTGCTTCGGAGCTCTCCAGACAACCCATAAGCAATTGAATAGGCAAACCGAATACTGCTTCAAGAGATATCTCAAAGGATCGCGCGTAGATGTCACGCAGCTTGTCACTATGGAACAGTGCAGGAGACGATGGTCATGAACTGCTCATCAGGCTGAGAACTGAGCGCGTTGCGCGTGCCGGCGACCCAAGTTTAATTTGGCCGCTTCACCTCTTCTAGCTCAGAGGGGGTTTGGGGTTCATAATGGGCCCGCTCGGGACAGCACGCATCAGTCGGCATGGTTTAGCTGAGACTCGGTTAGTCCGCAGACCCTGGCCGACGAGTGAAGATCTTGGCCGAAGCGCGACTATCCAATTAGAAACATCAAAATAGTCACTCCAGATGCACGTAATCAGTCGATATTGAGCTGGTGCTTTTGGGTTCCCTGCCGGCTGTCGAAAGATTCAACGTGTTTGCCTGCCGCCCAGATTCAGCTCCCTGCATGTAGAGATATAATACATCTGGCACAGGAACTAGGATGAGAAAAGGCCTTTACCTCCTCTACTGTGGGATATAAACACGCGAAGGGATCGGCTCTCCCGCTATGCCCGCGCGAATGACACGGCCTGCTCTGGAGACCGGTTGATCACCGTCTCCAATGCACAGCTCATTCCTTGTTCAGTGCCTGCTTGTCCATGACAAACGCCCAAGAATGGTCATAAATATGATCCCGCCGACGCTTTTTCTTTGCAAGAGCTCGGCAGCTAACATCAAAAGGACAGCACAAACCACATCACTTCAGAAACCACATATTGTGTTTCAATACCCACGGGACACATTGAACAATAACTGACACTGATTGCATGCATTTCAATTAATCTATGAAACTTATGACACGAAACAAAAATGTACTGCTTCTCTGCCCCGATGAAGCTCTTGCCCTCGAGCACGACAGAGTTTCCGGTACGAATTTCAAAGCCAGGGGATATCTCCCTTTGACGATTCCAAGCGCTTGTCAGTCCGTCCAAAGCTCAATTACGTTCCCTTGTCTTCTTCAACAGCAGCCCTCGCCAAGCTGAATGGTCTCTGGTCAAACAGCTGCTGTTTCGAAGCAGACATGAGCATGTGGGCCATTGCATTAGCTACTCCATGAGGTATGTAGGACCCGCGCTTTCTTTTAACATGCTTGTTTGAATGCGAATGGTAATATAGCCCCGTTACACGAGGCTTTCGATGCCAGAATATTCATAGCTCAGTCTCAAATAGCAGCAGCTCTTCTCAGCTCGGCGAGAGCCAGCTTTGTCGCAAGCAGCAGATACAACTGGCCAATGTCCACGTTGTTTGCCTCAGGATATCGACTGAGCGACATGTGATTCGAAATTCGTCTCTGGCACTCCGTAATCTCATCATTCAACCGAGGTTCGTGTGCATCATCGCGCATGTAGGCGGTGATTTGCGTGTCCAAAACGTACCACTTCCGGGTCACGGCCCCCGGGATCAGGGCTGGACCTGTTGGGAAAGAGCAATTAGTCTTTTCGGCCCAGGTTCTATGATACCCAAGTTTGACGACTAACCTCTGCGTTGAAGATCTCGTTTACGCTGCTGAGAGTTGGTGACTGCCGTGAAAATCACCATCGTCTCTCGATGAAGGGCGGAGATTGCAAGTTCGGCCTCCGAGGCTCCTGATTCACATTAGTGCCACACAAATGAATGAATATTAGGGTGAACCGACTGTTAGTCACGACATCGGAGGTTCTGGCATTCTCCATTTCGTGGTTAAAATACACTGAGAGAAAAGATTCAGTGGTATGTGGTGTCGAGTGGTGCCCACCCTTCTCAATGAGACCAGCGATGGATAGCACAGCGAAGTGAGGCGTGTCTATTCTCCGAGGTAGATGATGCGTTTTTGACCAATTTGCGTTTCACCAAGTGTACCCGATTTTGAGCTGTTGCTGTTGATGATAATTATCGATATGGTATTGGAAGCCTTTCAAGCAGGACCGTGGACGTAAGTAGCAGGTTCGAGGGGCTTTTGTCACAGATGCGGGGATGGCTTTTGGGATGTCAAATACCACCACCAATGAGGAAGGCACGTTTTCAAAATCAAGCTCATCTTGCGGCGGCAGTTGGACTCTCCAGTCGTCTAAGGTAAGAGGCTCTGATTTTTGGTTGTTCAATGTGAAGTCTGCTTTTGTGCAGATAGGAAATCTGAGTTTGAGTATCCCAAATACCAGGGCTTGGACGCTGAGCCCTCAGCAAAACTCTCGGGGCGTAGTTCTCCTGCCTGCTGTGCTGCCCTCACATCTGCCCTCACGCCTGCCCTCAGAAAACCTCCAGCCCTCTCGGGATAGCCTCACTTAGCGCTCCTCGGCCAGCCGAGTCGCAACTCCGATAACAATGCTGTCGTCCATTATGCTTGGTCCAGCTTTCATACTAAGGCGATCTGACAACTCTGCAAGTCCTATTAACGCTAGATTGAGGTTGAAGAAAAGGCTTAGGAGCAGAGGCAGCGTCATCTAAGCCTGAGAGGGTATGGCGATTATTTTAGTAAGCCTTAAAGTAACTAAATATATCTATAAAGCATACGCTTAGAAGAATGCTATTTAGCTATATTAGTTAGTAAAGCTTTATAGTGTATAAGAGGTATGCTAGTAGTCTTACTACTTTATAAAGGTTTCAAAATAAAATTATAAATTTACTATATTTTTTATAATTAGGTATATAATATTATAGTGACCTATCTTATAATATACTTTTTACTTTATATAGCCCCCTTAGTGAGATTTATTAAAGAAGTAGGTTATATAGTTAATATAAACTTTATAACTTTATAATTTAAAAGTTTTAAGAGGGTAATTTCCTTTTAAATAATATATACTTTTTTATAAATTCTTTAATTTCTTCTAATTATTAATTCTTAGTAATTATTAGTTTAGTTTATTAGAACTTTAATTTATTTCTTTATTATTATTAGAGTATTTTATAGAATAAGTAATTTCCTCTCTTCTCTTTTTATATTTCTATTTATATATAACTACTTATTATATTTTATAAGATATTCTACTTTTAAAAAAGTTTTTAAAATATATTTTCATTTTAGAATTATAGAAATTAAATTAAAGATTTATAAGAGTTAATAAGTTTAGTTTAATTACTTAAAATTATTTATATTATATATAGTATTTA
>NW_025544725.1:200648-206020 GCF_011800055.1 Colletotrichum gloeosporioides
ATAAATAAATAAATAAAGTTTAAGAGAATAAATAGGAGAAAATAGTTAACCTTTAATAATAATAAACTACTAATAAGAACAAAATTAATTAACTTCCTATTACTTTTATATTTATTTATATTTAATTAACTTTTAAATTAAATAAGTTAATACTAATTAAGTTTATAAACTTTTTTTTAATTTATATATAAAATATTTATTAAGTAATAAAGTATTTTAATTAAGTTTGTAGTTATAATGCAGCCCCTCTATAAAAAGACTACAGTAAAATTCACCCTATATGTAGGTATAATTCTAGAAACACTATATAGGCACTTTAACTTATACCCTCTACTAATTAAGGAAAATAGTATAGAAACCCTATACGTTCCTACTAGTAAGTAAACCCTCGTATAAAGTTAAATATATACCCTAGCTAAATAGACTAGTAGAATAGTAATAGCGCTAGCTATATAGCGTAGGGCTAGCAGCACTATATATAGTAGGGCTAATTATATTAGGGCTAAATAGGTTATTAAGGCTTTTATAGCCTAGTAATAGCTTTACTAAACTCTTTAGTAAGGTTAACGCTACTATATAAGAGATAACTCCTTAACTAAAGAGGTTATTAGAAGAGGTTCTTATAGCTAAAAGTATAAAAACTCTACTACTATATATAAAGCTTTATACCTATCCCTCTTCCTCTTCCTCTTCCTCTTCTTATAACTTATAATAAATCCTTTATAATATCTATACTATATAAGGAATATAAGAATACTAATCCCCTATAAAGTACGCCCTTCTTTAAGGAGATAGCTAAAACTATTACTATAGAGTATAATATCTATATACTAAATAAAACCCTTAAGTTTAGTATATACTCTACTTCTAATTAGGAGTACTTTATTATAGTAGTATTAGATATAGCCCTTAAGAATACCTCTAAAAGGGACCCTCTTTATACTATAATTAAAGTAATAAATACCCCTTATAGCTTTAAGGTAGAGGCTATATATATCTCTAGCTATCTTAAGGAGTAGCCCTTCTTTATATAAGCCCTCTATAATACTAAGGTAGATATAGCTTACGCCTAAGTATAAGCCTAATAAGGCTTATTAGTAAGTACGCCTTATACTAACTATTATATAGAGAGAGTGTTACTAATAATAGTATAGCGAAGGTGTTAGCTAGCCTAATTAAATAAGAAGAATAGTAGATAGCGAAGTAGTAATAGAGATAGTATTAGTAGTATAAGTAATACGTGAGAGAGAGGATAGGTTAATAGTTTAGTAGTTAGTAATTAAGTAATTAAGTAATTATAAACTATATTATTATTAAAGTGAAGTTAAAGATTATAAGGTTATTAATATATATATATAAGTATAGCTATAGTTAGGAGAGGTGGTTAGAGATTATAATTATATAACTAAAGGCTATATATATTATTAGGAGGTGTGGAGTTAGGAGGTCTGTCGCTCTAAGCAGGTAAAAATCACTATAAACAGCTAGAGGCTATAAAGTATTTTAATAATTAAAGCTTAAAATAATATAGAAACTAAAGAGTAGTTTCTAAGATATATTTAAAACTAGTTTCTTATAAATATTAATAAAACGTTTATAAATATAATTAAATTTTAGGGCCTCTAGCCCTTTATTATGATTTTTACCTGCTTAGAATAATAGACCTCTTAACTTTACACCTCCTAATAATATATATAGCCTTTAGTTATATAATTATAACTCTCCTAACTATAGCTATACTTATAAATATATACCACTAAACTATTAACTTATCCTCTCTCTTATATATTACTTATACTATTAATACTATCTCTATTACTACTTTGCTATCTACTATTAGCTATACTATTATTAGTAACGCTCTTTCTATTTAGTTTAAGATATACTTATTAATATTTAAGCCTTATTATACCTATACTTATACTTAGGCTTAGGCTTAAGCTACCTCTACTTTAGTATTATAGAGGACTTATATAAAGAAGAGCTATCTTTTAGGATAGCTAGAGATATATATAGTTTCTATATAGAGGTATTTAGAACTATTATTTATTACTTTAATTATAATATAAAGAAGGTCCCTTTTAGAGGTATTTATAAGAGCTCTAGTTATTATTATAATAATAATATATTAATTAATTAATTAAAGAGTACTTATTAGATTTAAGGACTTTATTTAGTATATAGATATTATTCTATATAGTAATACTTTTAGCTTTTTATTTATAGAAAGGTATATTTTATAAGGGATTAGTATTCTTATATATCTCTTATAATATAGATATTATAAAGGCTTATTATAAGTTAATAAAGAAGAGGAAGAGGAAAAGGAATAAATATAAAACTTAATATATTATAGAGTTTTTATACTTTTAGTTATAAGAACCTCTTATAATAAGCTCTTTAATTAAGGAGTTATCTCTTATATAGTAGTATTTATAGAACTTTATTAGAGAGTTTAATAAAGCTATTACTAAGTTATAAAAGCTTTAATAACTTATTTAGCCTTAATATAATTAACTTTACTATATATAGTACTATAGACTTTATACTATATAGCTAGCGCTATTACTATTCTACTAATCTATTTAACTAAGATATATATTTAACTTTATATAGTAATATTTAGAGGGTTAACTTATTAATAGGAATCTATAAGGATTCTATACTATTTTCCTTAATTAGTAAAAGGTATAAGTTAAAGTACCTATATACTATTTCTAGAATTATACTTATATATAGGGTGAATTTTATTATACTCTTTTTATAGGGGGGCTATATTATAACTATAAACTTAAGTTTATTATATATATCTCCTCTAATCCTCCTTTTTAAAGATCTTCCCTTATATAGATCTAGAGTTAGGATTTAGTTAAGTTAAGTTAAGTTAATAGGCTGACTAAGATTAAGCTAGTTAAGTCACCCTATTAACTAAGACTAGGCTAGTTAAGTTAGGTTAGCTAAATTAAGTGACTTAACTTAATTAGACTAGTTATTAACTCTATATATAAAAGTATATTTATAGCTAGTATTTATATATAGAACTTATTAATATATATTTATTATTATATAACTATAGTATTAATATTATATAATATAATATATATTTATTATGATTAACTAATTAATTAAATAAATATCTATTTAACTAATTTATATATTACTTAACTAGTCCTAACTAATTACTTAGCTAGTTAACTAGGACTAGGCTAGTTAAGTCACCCTATTAATTAAGACTAAGCTAGTTAAGTTAAGTTAGCTAGATTAGGTGACTTAAGTCTAATTAGACTAGTTAACTAACTAGTCTAACTAAATACTAAGTGACTAGTTTCCTAACCCTATATAGATCCTTATTATATATTAATCTAAATAACTATTTTTATTAAACTTATAAATAAATACTTATTTTAAGAGAAGGGGTTTTAACTATATATATTTATAATCTATTAGCCTTTATATTCTTTTATAAAGTAACTTCTTAATCTCTTCTTAAGTAATTATATAAAATAGTATTTATATATCTTTAAATAGTTTTTTTTAAATTATTATAGCTTTTTAAGAAAATTAAAAATAGAATATAATATAATCTATTTTCCTTTTTAAAAAGAAACTTTAGCTCCTACTTTTATAGATCTATCTTATAAAGGAATTCCTTNTTTTAAAACTTATAATATAATACTTTATACTATTAAGTATAATATATTATACTATAAATCTTCTTTATTTTCTTTTTATTAAAATAATATAAAAGTAATAAAAAAAGGATTTTTTATTTACTCTATAGTAATATAAAGTATAGATAGCCTCTAGCTATTTATAGTGATTTTTACCTACTTAGAGCGATAGACCCTCCTAACTCTACGCCTCTTAATAATATATATAGCCTTTAGTTATATAATTATAACCTAACGACCTCCTAAGTCTCTAACTACATCCCTCTCCTAACTATAGCTACACTTATATATATATATTAGTTAATAACCTTACGATCGTTAACTTCACTTTAATAATAATATAGTTTATAATTATTTAATTACTTAATTACTAACTACTAAACTATTAACCTATCCTCTCTCTTATATATTACCTATACTACTAATACTATCTCTATTACTACTTTGCTATCTACTATTTATACTTTTATTAATAACGCTCTCTCTATTAATTAGTATAAGGCGTACTTACTAATATTTAACCTCTATTATGCTTATACTTATATTAAGGCTTAAGCTACCTCTACCTTAGTATTATAGAGGGCTTATATAAAGAAAGGCTATTTTTTAGGATAGCTAGAGATATATATAGCCTCTATATAGAGTCGTTTAAAGTTATTATTTATTACCTTAATTATAGTATAGAGAGGGTCCCCTTTAGGGGTATTTATAAGGGCTCTAGCTATTACTACTTTAATAATATACTACTAATTAATAAAAGAGTACTTATTAAATTTAAGAGCTTTATTTAGTATATAAATATTATTCTATATAGTAATACCTTTAGCTATTTACTTATAGAAGGGCGTACCTTATAGGGGATTAGTGTTTTTATATATCTCTTATAGACTTATTATAGGTTAATAAGGAAGAGGAAGAGGAAGAGAGATAGGTATAAGGCCCTATATATAGTAGTAGAGTTTTTATACTTCTAGCTATAAGAACCTCTTCTAATAACCTCTTTAGTTAAGGAGTTATCTCTTATATAGTAGCGTTTATAGTATCTTATTAGAAGGTTTAGTAAAGCTATTACTAAGCTATAAGCGCTTTAGTAACCTATTTAGCCTTAATATAATTAGCCCTACTATATATAATACTACTAGCCTTCTACTATATAGCTAGCGCTATTACTATTCTATTAGTCTACTTAATTAGGGTATATATTTAATTTTATATAGTAATATTTAGAGGGTTTACTTACTAATAGGAATATATAAGGTTTCTATACTATTTTCCTCTAGGGTGAATTTTACTATAGTATTTTTATAGGGGGGCTGCGTTATAACTATAAACTTAATAAAGTATAGATAGTATATTAATTATAAGTATAAAACCCCTCTTTTAAATAGAAGTAATTTATTAATTTAAGTTAAATATTTTTAATTATTTTATAAATATATAAGTATTTTTATAATAACTATAAAGCTTCTTTATTATAATTCCCTAAATTAAATTAATCTTAAAGTTAAAAAAAGTAACCTTCTAAATTAATAATTAAATCTAAAAAGTCTTATTATTTAAGTAACTTTATTATTAATTTTAAATTAATTTTATTTATAGTTAAATATTCTTCTTTATTTAATATATTTAGTTCTTCTATTATTATTAGAATAATAGTAAGAATATTATTCTAAAGATGTTTTTGACTAAATAAATTAAATA
>NW_025544725.1:206234-206933 GCF_011800055.1 Colletotrichum gloeosporioides
TCCTCTTTTAAATAGAACTTACTCTTATTAAATATAATATTATAAGTAATAATTACTCTCTTAAGAATTAAGATCTATATTTTATAGAGATTATATATATTTAGTATATATTCTATAAGATACTTAATATACTTATATAGGGNGATAATTAATATATTTATATAAACTTATTCTAAACTTTCTCCTCTTTATATCTCTTTTTTTTCTATAAGAGATATATTATATAACTATAAATATAAATCTCTTCAATAAAGTTAAAAATTATAAGATTTTAAAACTTTATTAACTAATACCTACCTATAAATTTATATACTTCTTAAATTATTTCTATTTAATTTTATTTATTACTTTTTAGTTTATTAAGGAGTATAAGTTTATATTAAATAGGAGAATTCCTATAAATGATAATTTATTCTATAATTCCTCGAATAAGTTTACTATTATTCTTATCTTAATACTTTTAGTAACTACTTTTTTTATTCTCTTAATCCTTTCTATAAACTTTCTTATATAAAATAGAACAGATTTATTATTAATCCCCCTTTTATTAGTTTATCTCTTATATTTAATATAATTTAAGATTTAAATAATTACTTATTAATTATCTTAGTATATTATATTAATAAATACTTCTTTCTATATAAAACTTAGTCTTTAAATGTTAAAATTATATAAAATATTTTGAAATATATTTTAAAT